>NC_068450.1:31988434-31995934 GCF_023373465.1 Oncorhynchus keta
TGGGTCTAGGCAGGTTGATGTAGTTGATGGAGATGGGTTGTGTATTAGTGGGTCTGGGCAGGTTGATGTAGTTGATGGAGATGGGGTGTGTATTAGTGGGTCTGGGCAGGTTGATGTAGTTGATGGAGATGGGGTGTGTATTAGTGGGTCTGGGCAGGTTGATGTAGTTGATGGAGATGGGTTGTGTATTAGTGGGTCTGGGCAGGTTGATGTAGTTGATGGAGATGGGGTGTGTATTAGTGGGTCTGGGCAGGTTGATGTAGTTGATGGAGATGGGGTGTGTATTAGTGGGTCTGGGCAGGTTGATGTAGTTGATGGAGATGGGTTGTGTATTAGTGGGTCTGGGCAGGTTGATGTAGTTGATGGAGATGGGTTGTGTATTAGTGGGTCTGGGCAGGTTGATGTAGTTGATGGAGATGGGTTGTGTATTAGTGGGTCTGGGCAGGTTGATGTAGTTGATGGAGATGGGGGTGTGTAGTTGTGGGTTTGGGCAGGTTGATGTAGTTGATGGAGATGGGTTGTGTATTAGTGGGTCTGGGCAGGTTGATGTAGTTGATGGAGATGGGTTGTGTATTAGTGAGTCTGGGCAGGTTGATGTAGTTGATGGAGATGGGTTGTGTATTAGTGGGTCTGGGCAGGTTGATGTAGTTGATGGAGATGGGTTGTGTATTAGTGGGTCTGGGAAGGTTGATGTAGTTGATGGAGATGGGTTGTGTAGTAGTGGGTCTGGGCAGGTTGATGTAGTTGATGGAGATGGGTTGTGTATTAGTGGGTCTGGGCAGGTTGATGTAGTTGATGGAGATGGGTTGTGTATTAGTGGGTCTGGGCAGGTTGATGTAGTTGATGGAGATGGGGGTGTGTATTACTGGGTCTGGGAAGGTTGATGTAGTTGATGGAGATGGGTTGTGTAGTAGTGGGTCTGGGAAGGTTGATGTAGTTGATGGAGATGGGTTGTGTATTAGTGGGTCTGGGCAGGTTGATGTAGTTGATGGAGATGGGGGTGTGTATTAGTGGGTCTGGGAAGGTTGATGTAGTTGATGGAGATGGGGTGTGTAGTAGTGGGTCTGGGAAGGTTGATGTAGTTGATGGAGATGGGTTGTGTAGTAGTGGGTCTGGGAAGGTTGATGTAGTTGATGGAGATGGGTTGTGTAGTAGTGGGTCTGGGAAGGTTGATGTAGTTGATGGAGATGGGTTGTGTATTAGTGGGTCTGGGCAGGTTGATGTAGTTGATGGAGATGGGTTGTGTATTAGTGGGTCTGGGCAGGTTGATGTAGTTGATGGAGATGGGGGTGTGTATTAGTGGGTCTGGGCAGGTTGATGTAGTTGATGGAGATGGGGTGTGTATTAGTGGGTCTGGGCAGGTTGATGTAGTTGATGGAGATGGGGTGTGTATTAGTGGGTCTGGGCAGGTTGATGTAGTTGATGGAGATGGGTTGTGTATTAGTGAGTCTGGGCAGGTTGATGTAGTTGATGGAGATGGGGGTGTGTATTAGTGGGTCTGGGCAGGTTGATGTAGTTGATGGAGATGGGGTGTGTATTAGTGGGTCTGGGCAGGTTGATGTAGTTGATGGAGATGGGTTGTGTATTAGTGAGTCTGGGCAGGTTGATGTAGTTGATGGAGATGGGGTGTGTAGTTGTGGGTCTGGGCAGGTTGATGTAGTTGATGGAGATGGGGTGTGTAGTAGTGGGTCTGGGCAGGTTGATGTAGTTGATGGAGATGGGGTGTGTAGTAGTGGGTCTGGACAGGTTGATGTAGTTGATGTTTGTATGTGTTTATAAAATATCATCCTTTCCTTAATGAAATACCTCATAAGCTGAGGACTTCACTTGAAGTACAGTTACAATACTGGTTCCATGACAGTGCCTTTTTGTGCTGTTAAAATACCTGCAGGATATCAATAGTTTTGATTTTCACTTCATTGAGAGTTATATAAGTGGAGAACACACACACACACACACAAACGAGGGAGAGAGCTGGTTAGTGATATAAGGTGTTGTCAAACCAAACAAGAACAAACGTCATAACACCAGCGCTTATTTCACTGGACCAAGATGCTACGCTGTCACTAAAGAGTGTGTGTACTGTCTGTAACTGGGATAAGTGTATGGACCCCGATGATATGCTGTCACTAAAGGGTGTGTGTACTGTCTGTAACTGGGATGTGTGTATGGACCCTGATGATACGCTGTCACTAAAGGGTGTGTTTACTGTCTGTAACTGGGATGTGTGTATGGACCCCAATGATACGTTGTCACTAAAGGGTGTGTGTACTGTCTGTAACTGGGATGTGTGTATGGACCCCGATGATACGCTGTCACTAAAGGGTGTGTGTACTGTCTGTAACTGGGATGTGTGTATGGACCCCAATGATACGTTGTCACTAAAGGGTGTGTGTACTGTCTGTAACTGGGATGTGTGTATGGACCCCGATGATACGCTGTCACTAAAGGGTGTGTGTACTGTCTGTAACTGGGATGTGTGTATGGACCCCAATGATACGTTGTCACTAAAGGGTGTGTGTACTGTCTGTAACTGGGATGTGTGTATGGACCCCGATGATACGCTGTCACTAAAGGGTGTGTGTACTGTCTGTAACTGGGATGTGTGTATGGACCCCAATGATACGTTGTCACTAAAGGGTGTGTGTACTGTCTGTAACTGGGATGTGTGTATGGACCCCGATGATACGCTGTCACTAAAGGGTGTGTGTACTGTCTGTAACTGGGATGTGTGTATGGACCCCAATGATACGTTGTCACTAAAGGGTGTGTGTACTGTCTGTAACTGGGATGTGTGTATGGACCCCAATGATATGTTGTCACTAAAGGGTGTGTGTACTGTCTGTAACTGGGATGTGTGTATGGACCCCGATGATACGCTGTCACTAAAGGGTGTGTGTACTGTCTGTAACTGGGATGTGTGTATGGACCCCGATGATACGCTGTCACTAAAGGGTGTGTGTACTGTCTGTAACTGGGATGTGTGTATGGTGATGGTGTGTTCAACTCAAAAGCTTCTCTATTTTGCAGTTTCAAAAACTCACATGGACCAAGACACTAACTGACAGACAGACAGACAGACAGACAGACAGACAGACAGACAGACAGACAGACAGACAGACAGACAGACAGACAGACAGACAGGTTTAGGGTTGAGGTTAGGGACTCACCGCTCTTCTCTGTTTTGTGGCTGTGTGGTTTGACCAGTTCCAGATCAGGCAGACATGGACACGGTCCTCCACACTTCAGAGCGATGTTCTTCCCTGACTTACACTCCTGGAACTCCAGCGTACACTACAAAACACATAGAGAATCATGGGTAGCGGAGTCTTTCTTCAGAGAGGCAGATGAGGCAGGCAAGACTCGCGTGAGGCACCATTGGACATTCAGCTCTGATGAACAGATGTTGTCATTAAGAAGTCCTGTAAACACCCACGCATACGCATACACACACACTCACACAGATGCTGCTGGTTCTCTTCGCCTTGTGTATTAGAGAGAAGCCATTTCAAGGACAGCCCCCAATACAACTGCAGACAACAGATTACAGTAATCAGGTAATGAACAAATTAAAGTTGTTTTTAATCGCAAAATAACAAACCTCAAATGGATTTGAAAGATGGTTTCTTGTCAAACCAAAGAATAATCACATTTTAAGTGAAATTTGAATAGAATTTGCCTCTGAGGGCCTGGAGAGATGCACGTGTCTCACACTGTCACGTTCTGACCCTAGTTCTTGTGTTATTTCTTTGCTTTAGTTGGTCAGGACGTGAGTTGGGTGGGTATTCTATGTTTTGTGTTTCTAGGTTGGGTTTCTTGTTTGGCCTGATATGGTTCTCAATCAGAGGCAGGTGTTAGTCATTGTCTCTGATTGGGAACCATATTTAGGTGACCTGTTTTCTGTTGGGGATTGTGGGTGGTTATTTTCAGACTGTGTGTCTGCACCAGATAGAATTGTTTTGGTTGTCACTTTGTTGTTTTGTGTTTTTGAAGTGTTCAGTTTTCCATTAAAAAGATGAACAGTAACCACGCTGCGCTTTGGTCCTCTCTATCTCCAGACGACAACCGTTACAGACACACACACATGCCATACACACACACACCATTGAACGTGTCAATGCGTAATTTAATTTAGCATTTTTTATCGTTCAACCAAGTATGTTATAACAATAAGACGCCTAAACGTCTGATTCAGTTCCACACGTTGTGTTAATGGAATTCACTCCACAATATAACAGCCACTGTACTGACAGGACCCACTGTACTGACAGGACCCACTGTACTGACAGAACCCACTGTACTGACAGGACCCACTGTACTGACAGAACCCACTGTACTGACAGAACCCACTGTACTGACAGAACCCACTGTACTGACAGAACCCACTGTACTGACAGGACCCACTGTACTGACAGAACCCACTGTACTGACAGGACCCACTGTACTGACAGAACCCACTGTACTGACAGGACCCACTGTACTGACAGGACCCACTGTACTGACAGGACCCACTGTACTGACAGGACCCACTGTACTGACAGGACCCACTGTACTGACAGGACCCACTGTACTGACAGGACCCACTGTACTGACAGGACCGACTGGATCCACTGCACTGACAGGACCCACTGTACTGACAGGACCCACTGCACTGACAGGACCCACTGTACTGACAGGACCAACTGTTCTGACAGGACCCACTGTACTGACAGGACCCACTGTTCTGACAGGACCCACTGTTCTGATAGGACCCACTGTACTGAGTGGACCCACTGCACTGACAGGACCCACTGTACTGACAGGACCCACTGTACTGAGTGGACCCACTGCACTGACAGGACCCACTGTACTGACAGGACCGACTGCACTGACAGGACCCACTGTACTGTCAGGACCCACTGCATTGTTTAATAATAATTAGTTTGGTGCTTATATTTGTCACATGTAACACATGTACAAGTGTGTACAATATGTATTTTTTGCATATCCCGACTCCCCCTGAGACAACCTCAGAGAGTGGGGTCACTGACCAGGGTCTGCCATTAACAACAGTGACCCAGGAGCAATTAGGGTTAAGTGCCTTGCTCAAGAGCACAGAGGGAGTTTACACATAGTCGGCTAGTTGGCTCAGGGATTCGAACTAGCAATCATTTGGTTACAAACTCAACGTTCTTAATCCCTAGGCTACCTGCCATCTGTCTGCCATCTGTCAAGGTGGGGATTATAATGCCTGCATATAAACACAACTCATTAACCACAGTGTCTATTGGGCCTACATTAATTAGGTCAAACAGTTACTGACCTTTCAACTCTTTCATGTTAGGATATTACATAAGCTGGACAGTGTGAACATGTAGCAACATTGTGTGAATGTTTCTCATTCTTGGTGTCATTACATATTTAGACATAAACCATTTATTTTCTTACATTTCTGCCATTGTGCACGGCACCATAGACTACGTACTGCATTAAACATTTAGATAGCATTTGCATACTGCTTGGTAAGAAACCTGGTCCCAATTGTTGTATGCATATCTGGGACAGGCTCTGTAATGGCTTTGTTTCTGTCTCTTTATGCATTATTATTGAAATGTAAATAATAAATAGCCCTTGTTTTTTCCTCCACATTGTTTGCTCAATCCTGTCACAACCTTGACAGAGGGTAAACAGTACAGAGGGTAAACAGTACAGAGGGTAAACAGTACAGAGGGTAAACAGTACAGAGGATAAACACTACAGAGGGTAAACAGTACAGAGGGTAAACAGTACAGAGGGTAAACAGTACAGAGGGTAAACAGTACAGAGGGTAAACAGTGCAGAGGGTAAACAGTGCAGAGGGTAAACAGTGCAGAGGGTAAACAGTGCAGAGGGTAAACAGTACAGAGGGTAAACAGTACAGAGGGTAAACAGTGCAGTGGGTCCTGTCAGTACAGTGGGTCTTGTCAGTTATATTGTGGAGTGAATTCCATTAACACAACCGTGTGGAACTGAATCAATCAGACGTTCACGCGTCGTATTGTTATAAACATACTTGGTTGAGTGGTATATAAGTCACACCTTCAAGTTAAAAATATACACACTACCGTTCAAAAGTTTGGGGTCACTTACAAATGCTGATGCTCCAGATACTCAACTAGTCTAAAGGCCAGTTTTATTGCTTCTTTAATCAGTACAACAGGTTTCATCTGGGCTAGCATAATTGCAAAAGTGTTTTCTAATGATCAGTTAGCTTTTTAAAATAATAAACTTGGATTAATTAACACAACGTGCCATTGGAACACAGGAGTGATGGTTGCTGATAATGGGCCTCTGTACACCTATGTAGATATTCCATTAAAAATCAGCTGTTTCCAGTAACAATAGTCATTTACAACATTAACAATGTCTACACTGTATTTCTGATAAATTTTATGTTGTTTTAACTGATTTTTTTTTGTGATTTTCTTTCAAAAACAAGGACATTTCTAAGTGGCCCCAAACTTTTGAAAGGTAGTGTATTTATATAAAAACACCACGTTCACACGTACAATATTCATTTATTGCATTTATCCTCCGTCATAACACACATGTACAAATGCAACACACACACAACCACACACAACCACACACACTGACTCTCTCCACTCTCTTGCTGACACTTTCAATTTCACACATTCCAATTTAAATCCATCACTTTCTCCCTGACAGTTCTTAGATAGCAGCACTAATGTCGCTTAATCCAATTTGTTGACAAAGGTACGCCGCTCTCCCCTTCTATACATATTGAA
Source organism: Oncorhynchus keta (assembly GCF_023373465.1). Lineage (NCBI taxonomy): Eukaryota > Metazoa > Chordata > Actinopteri > Salmoniformes > Salmonidae > Oncorhynchus > Oncorhynchus keta. The sequence goes on from NC_068450.1 coordinate 31,995,202, forward strand.
TTACCTGTCGAGAGGGAGGAAAGGAAACTGATGAAATATTCCCCAGCCAATTCAATTGACTGCTATTTCCAGGCTAGTGAAACACTGGTGGTGTCAGCACCAATAATCTCTGTCTGTGGATGGCTTTGATATGTTTTTAATTATGTACAAATATAGGAAAGAAACTAGAGGCAAAAGTAGAGGGGCAAGTACAGAGAACAGAAGAGGGAGAAGGAAGGAAGGAAGGAAGGAAGGATGGAAGGAAGGAAGGAAGGAAGGAAGGAAGGAAGGAAGGAAGGAAGGAAGGAAGGAAGGAAGGAGAGACAGGAAGACAGAGGAAGACTATAATGACAGGGAGAAACAGAGGAAGACTATAATGATAGGGAGAAACAGAGGAAGACTATAATGATAGGGAGAAACAGAGGAAGACTATAATGATAGGGAGAAACAGAGGAAGACTATAATGATAGGGAGAAACAGAGGAAGACTATAATGATAGGGAGAAACAGAGGAAGACTATAATGATAGGGAGAAACAGATGAAGACTATAATGATAGGGAGAAACAGAGGAAGACTATAATGATAGGGAGAAACAGAGGAAGACTATAATGATAGGGAGAAACAGATGAAGACTATAATGATAGGGAGAAACAGAGGAAGACTATAATGATAGGGAGAAACAGGAAGACTATAATGACAGGGAGAAACAGAGGAAGACTATAATGATAGGGAGAAACAGAGGAAGACTATAATG
>NC_068450.1:32000934-32060934 GCF_023373465.1 Oncorhynchus keta
ATTGTCATTGTCAGACTGCTACATTCTACAAAGTATAAACATACCTCCCCTTCCGATCGTTGTGGGAGCGTGAGCGAATCACTTGAGGTGTTGCAGTTAAGCACCGTCTTCGCCCAATCCTGGTACTTCCAAATATCCAGTGACAAAAACCTGAAAACCGGAACTAATGCTGCTCGGAGCTTACGCATCCCATTCAGTCCTGGCAGATTATCTCGGTCCACACTCAGAATCTTCCCACAGGAGATTAGTAGATGAATGACTATAAATGACCGTAAAACTACGAACAGCCAAACAAGAGGGATACAAGAAAGAGAGAACGAGGGAGAGAGCAAGGTGGGGTGGGGGGGGTATGTCTCTCACCTTAGAGGAGTAGGTGTGTCCATCAGATCCACACACAGGGCTGGGGAGGATGACAGGGCATGGCCTACACTTCCCATGGGCCCCTGCTCCTGCCCAGTGCTTGTAGGCCAAGCTTCCTTTCCTCGGTTTCACACTGTGTGAGAGAGAAAGAGAGAGAGAGGGAGAGAGAGAGAGAGAGAGATAAACAGAGCGAGAGAGACAGTGAGTAACACACATGGATATAGCTCTATACTTACTCAAAAATAAGCTACCAGATATGATTGTTGAGTTAATCAAACTGTACAATTTTAATTGCATACAAATTGCATTCAAATTGCACAGTGCAGCAGTCAAATAGTCCCTGTGCCCAGGTAACCTGCCTAAATGACTACCGACCTGTAACACTTACATCTGTAGCCATGAAATGCGTTGAAAGGTTGGTAATGGCTCACATCAACACAATTATCCCAGAAACCCTAGTCCCACTCCAATTTGCATACCGCACCAACAGATCCACAGATGACGCAATCTCTATTGCACTGCACACTGCCCTTTCCCACCTGGACAAAAGGAACATCTACGTGAGGATGCTATTCATTGACTACAGCTCAGCGTTCAACACCATAGTGCCCTTAAAAGCTCATCACTAAGCTAAGGACCCGGGGACTAAACACCTGCCTCTGCAACTGGATCCTGGACTTCCTGACGGGCCGCCCCCAGGTGGTAAGGGTAGGTAACCACACATCCGCCACGCTGATCCTCAACACGGGGGCCCCTCGGGAGTGAGTGCTCAGTCCCCTCCTGTACTCTCTCTTCACTCATGACTGCACAGCCAGGCACAACTCCAACACCATCATTAAGTTTGCTGATGACACAACGGTGGTAGGCCTGATCACTGACAACAACGAGACAGCCTATAGGGAGGAGGTCAGAAACCTGGCCGTGTGATGCCAGGACAACAACCTCTCCCTCAACGTGATCAAGACAAAGGAGATTATTGTGGACTAGAGGAAAAAGAGGACCGAGCACGCCCCCATTCCCATTGACGGGGCTGTAGTGGAGCAGATTGAGAGCTTCAAGTCCTTGGTGTCCACATCAACAACAAACTAACATGGTCCAAGCACACCAAGACAGTCGTGAAGAGGGCACAACAAAACCTATTCCCCCTCATGCGACTGAAAAGATTTGACATGGGTCCTCAGATCCTCAAAAGGTTTTACAGCTGCACCATCAAGAGCATCCTGACGGGATGCGTCACTGCCTGGTATGGAAACTGCTTGGCCTCCGACCACAAGGCACTACAGAGGGTAGAGCGTACGGCCCAGTACGTCACTGGGGCCAAGCTTCATGCCATCCAGGACCTTTATACCAGGCGGTGTCAGAGGAAGGTCCTAAAATTCATCAAAGACTCCAGCCACCCTAGTCATAGACAGTTCTCTCTTCTACCACACGGCAAGCGGTACCGGAGCGCCAAGTCTAGGTACAAGAAGCTTCTAAACAGTTTCTACCCCCAAGCCATAAGACTCCTGAACAGCTAATCAAATGGCTGCCCAGACTATTTGCACCCCCCCCCCCTACCCCATGCTGCTGCTACTCTCTGTTATTATCTATGCATAGCCACTTTGACAACCCTACCTGCATTTACATAATTATCTCAAATACCTCGACACCGGTGCCCCGCAAATTGACACATTGACTCTGTACCGGTACCCCCTATATATAGCCTCCACATTGACTCTGTACCGGTACCCCCTGTATATAGCCTCTACATTGACTCTGTACAGGTACCCCCTGTATATAGCCTCCACATTGACTCTGTACCGGTACCCCCTGTATATAGCCTCCACATTGACTCTGTTATTTACTGCTGCTCTTTAATTATTTGTTTTTTTCTTATCTCTTACTTTTTTTGTTGGTTAAGGGCTTGTAAGTAAGCATTTCACTATAAGGTCTAACACCTGATGTATACGGCACATGTGACAAACAACATTTGATTTGATTTGAGTTGGAATTGCAAGGAATTATATTGAGCCCAATATAAGCTGGGTAACTTCCGTTGCTTTGTATGACTTGCTTTACACTCCACTCTCTTCTTCAGCCATTCTGTAGATACAGGACCAACTCACCTCCAGGTTCCAAATGGTCCATAACAGCATTTAACAAGAACATGGCTGATCACTCCAATCGAATTGTCTTGGTGCCAAGATAGCGTCCGAAGGCGACCGTTACTATTTCAAGTCTCAAACCGAGGCGAGGCACATCCATGACTCAGCCTCACTCCAGGAGGATAGATGCTGCTTGTCAGTGTAGACCAGAGTCATGGAGGCCTGGTACGCCAGGGCCTTTTCTATAAGGAGGGTAATTACATCGGATCAAATCCCCCAGCAATCTTCTCGTTAAGTGGTCTGCTCTGTCTGACGAAGCATCACCTTTTTGTCTACAATAACACTGAGGTGTGAGATATAGAATACAAGCCTTCGCAGAAATCAATCTGACCACTGGGCTGTATGGGGAATGTCTATACACTGACTGAGAATGAACAGAGCTGGGTCTTCCACAGATTCTGTCACACATCTCTGGCTGTTAGACGGGTACATTCCCATTCAGGTTAGCGGCAGCGCAGTGCGGCAGGCAGACACCACCTTGATGTCTATAATTATCCATCTGTTGTGAAACAAACACTATAATAACAGATTAGACATGCCACTCGCTGCCAACACTCACTAGTGAATAAAAAAGCAATTATGTCTGATAAAACGGTTGAATATGAAACGTTGATGAGACTGATTAGCATCTCCTTAAGATGTCCCCCTCTGCTCCTCCTCCCTCCTCTCCTCCTCGCAGCTGCTCCTGAAAGCCCAGGAGAGTGGAATGTGTGTGTGTGTGTGTGTGTGTGTGTGTGTGTGTGTGTGTGTGTGTGTGTGTGTGTGTGTGTGTGTGTGTGTGTGTGTGTGTGTGTCAAATCAAAATCATATCAAATCAAATCAAATGTATTTGTTTCATACACATCGTGAGCAGATGTTAATGCGAGTGTAGCGAAATGCTTGTGCTTCTAGTTCCGACAATGCAGTAATAACTAACGAGTAATCTAAATAAGAATTCCAAAACTACTACCTTATACACACAAGTGTAAAGGGATAAAGAATATGTACATTAAGATATATGAATGAGTGATGGTACAGAGCGGCATAGGCAAGATGCAGTAGATGGTATTGAGTACAGTATATACATATGAGATGAGTATGTAAACAAAGTAGCATAGTTTAAAGTGGCTAGTGATACATGTATTACATAAAGATGCAGTAGATGATATAGAGTACAGTATATACGTATACATATGAGATTAATAATGTAGGGTATGTAAACATTATATTAAGTAGAATTGTTTAAAGTGGCTAGTGATATATTTTACATCAATTCCCATCAATTCCCATTATTAAAGTGGCTGGAGTTGAGTCAGTGTGTTGGCAGCAGCCACTCAATGTTAGTGGTGGCTGTTTAACAGTCTGATGGCCTTGAGATAGAAGCTGTTTTTCAGTCTCTCGGTCCCAGCTTTGATGCACCTGTACTGACCTCGCCTTCTGGATGATAGCGGGGTGAACAGGCAGTGGCTCGGGTGGTTGTTGTCCTTGATGATCTTTATGGCCTTCCTGTGACATCGGGTGGTGTAGGTGTCCTGGAGGGCAGGTACTTTGCCCCCGGTGATGCGTTGTGCAGACCTCACTACCCTCTGGAGAGCCTTACGGTTGTGGGCGGAGCAGTTGCCGTACCAGGCGGTGATACAGCCCGACAGGATGCTCTCGATTGTGCATCTGTAGAAGTTTGTGAGTGCTTTTGGTGACAAGCCGGATTTCTTCAGTCTCCTGAGGTTGAAGAGGCGCTGCTGCGCCTTCTTCACGATGCTGTCTGTGTGGGTGGACCAATTCAGTTTGTCAGTGATGTGTACGCCGAGGAACTTAAAACTTACTACCCTCTCCACTACTGTCCCATCGATGTGGATAGGGGGGTGTTCCCTCTGCTGTTTCCTGAAGTCCACAATCATCTCCTTAGTTTTGTTGACGTTGAGTGTGAGGTTATTTTCCTGACACCACACTCCGAGGTCCCTCCCCTCCTCCCTGTAGGCCATCTCGTCGATGTTGGTAATCAGGCCTACCACTGTTGTGTCGTCCGCAAACTTGATGATTGAGTTGGAGGCGTGCGTGGCCACGCAGTCGGGGGTGAACAGGGAGTACAGGAGAGGGCTCAGAACACACCCTTGTGAGGCCCCAGTGTTGAGGATCAGCGGGGTGGAGATGTTGTTACCTACCCTCACCACCTGGGGGCGGCCCATCAGGAAGTCCAGTACCCAGTTACACAGGGCGGGGTAGAGACCCAGGGTCTCGAGCTTGATGACGAGTTTGGAGGGTACTATGATGTTAAATGCTGAGCTGTAGTCGATGAACAGCATTCTCACATAGGTATTCCTCTTGTCCAGATGGGTTAGGGCAGTGTGCAGTGTGGTTGAGATTGCATCGTCTGTGGACCTATTGGGGCGGTAGGCAAATTGGAGTGGGTCTAGGGTGTCAGGTAGGGTGGAGGTGATATGGTCCTTGACAAGTCTCTCAAAGCACTTCATGATGACGGAAGTGAGTGCTAAGGGGCGGTAATCGTTTAGCTCAGTGACCTCAGCTTTCTTGGGAACAGGAACAATGGTGGCCCTCTTGAAGCATGTGGGAACAGCAGACTGGGATAAGGTTTGATTGAATATGTCCGTAAACACACCAGCCTGCTGGTCTGCGCATGCTCTGAGGGCGCGGCTGGGGATGACGTCTGGGCCTGCAGCCTTGCGAGGGTTAACACGTTTAAATGTTTTACTCACCTCGGCTGCAGTGAAGGAGAGTCCGCATGTTTTGGTTGCGGGCCGTGTCAGTGGCACTGTATTGTCCTCAAAGCGGGCAAAAAAGTTATTTAGTCTGCCTGGGAGCAAGACATCCTGATCCGTGACTGGGCTGGTTTTCTTTTTGTAATCCGTGATTGACTGTAGACCCTGCCACATACCTTTTGTGTCTGAGCCATTGAATTGCGACTCTACTTTGTCTCTATACTGACGCTTAACTTGTTTGATTGCCTTGCGGAGGGAATAGCTACACTATTTGTATTCGATCATGTTTCCGGTCACCTTGCCCTGATTAAAAGCAGTGGTTCGCGCTTTCAGTTTCACGCGAATGCTGCCATCAATCCACGGTTTCTGGTTTGGGAATGTTTTAATCGTTGCTATGGGAACGACATCGTTCTAATGAACTCGCTCACCGAATCAGCGTATTCGTCAATGTTGTTGTTTGACACAATACGAAACATATCCCAGTCCACATGATGGAAGCAGTCTTGGAGCGTGGAATCAGATTGGTCGGACCAGCGTTGAACAGACCTCAGCGTGGGAGCTTCTTGTTTTAGCTTCTGTCTGTAGGCAGGGATCAACAAAATGGAGTCGTGGTCAGCTTTTCCGAAACGAGGGCGGTGGATGGCCTTATATGCGTCGCGGAAGTTAGAATAGCAATGATCCAAGGTTTTACCAGCCCTGGTTGCGCAATCGATATGCTAATACAATTTAGGGAGTCTTGTTTTCAGATTAGCCTTGTTAAAATCCCCAGCTACAATGAATGCAGCCTCAGGATATGTGGATTCCAGTTTGCAAAGAGTCAAATAAAGTTTGTTCAGAGCCATCGATGTGTCTGCTTGGGGGGGAATATATACGGCTGTGATTATAATCGAAGAGAATTCCCTTGGTCGATAATGCGGTCGACATTTGATTGTGAGGAATTCTAAATCAGGTGAACAGAAGGACTTGAGTTCCTGTATGTTGTTGTGACCACACCACATCTCGTTAACCATAAAGCATACGCCCCCGCCCCTCTTCTTACCAGAAAGATGTTTGTTTCTGTCGGCGCGATACGTGGAGAAACCAGCTGGCTGCACCGATTCCGTTAGCGTCTCTCGAGTGAGCCATGTTTCTGTGAAGCAAAGAACGTTACAGTCTCTGATGTCCCTCTGGAATGCTACCCTTGCTCGGCTTTCATCAACCTTGTTGTCAAGAGACTGGACATTGGCGAGAAGTATGCTAGGGAGTGGTGCACGATGTGCCCGTCTCCGGAGTTTGACCAGAAGACCGCTTCGTTTCCCTCTTTTACAAAGTTTTTTTGGGTCGCCGGCTGGGATCCATTCCGTTGTCCTGGGTGAAAGGCAGAACACAGGATCCGCTTCGCGAAAGTCATAATCCTGGTTGTACTGATTGGCGCTGCTCTTATATTCAGTAGTTCTTGTCGACTGTATGTAATGAAACCTAAGATGACCTGGGGTACCAATGTACCCCAGGTCATCTGTGTGTGTGTGTGTGTGCGTGCGTGCGTGTGTGTTCAAGTGTGTGCTTCCTCTAGTCAGGGTATCTATGCATGGGTGGATAACACCTTACACATGGCGAAGGAGGGAGGGATCACTGTCAGATAGCTGTGTGTCTATCACCCATGTGTATGGCCATGCTTGTGGTCTCTAGTGTGTTAAGTGTCAGGCTGTGATGGGATGGAGTGTGTCTGTGAGTCGGGTGCATTAGGCTAACAGACCACCCCTGGATACCCTGCTGTGAACCCGTCAGATATCATTCGCACTGACCGAGCACAGGGTTGGAGGGAGAGACAGAGCGAGAGAGAGACAGAGACAGACAGAACGGAATAACACACAGCATCCCACTCTCCTTCTTCCCCTCCCTCTATCTTTGTATCTCTCTGTCCATCTGTCTGTCTTCATTAGCCTTCCTCCTAAGTGCTCCAGGTGCATCTCCCCTCCTCAGGTTCAGCTGTGTGCTGTCAGACCCAGACATCACCTCTCCCTCTCTCCTGTGAGCGGTCACATTAGCCCCTAATGTCGTTTCACTTGACACATTTCACACACACACACACACACACACACACACACACACACACACACACACACACACACACACACACACACACACACACACACACACACACACACACACACACACACACACACACATACAGTTTTGAGAATGACACAAATATTAATTTTCACAAAGTCTGCTGCCTCAGTGCCTTTAGATATTCTTGTCAGATGTTACAATGGAATACTGAAGTATAATTACAAACATTTCATAAGTGTCAAAGGCTTTTATTGACACTTACATGAAGTTGATGCAAAGAGTCAATATTTGCAGTGTTGACCCTTCTTTTTCAAGACCTCTGCAATCCGCCCTGGCATGCTGTCAATTAACCTCTAGGCCACATCCTGCCTGATGGCAGCCTATTATTGCATAATCAATGCTTGGAGTTTGTCAGAATTTGTGGGGTTTTGTTTGTTTCTCAATGGGATTAAGGTCTGGGCAGTTTCCTGGCCATGGACCGAAAATATCCGTGTTTTGTTCCCCGAGCCACTTAGTTATCACTTTTGCCTTATGGCAATGTGGTCCATCATGCTGGAAAAGGCATTGTTCGTCACCAAACTGTTCCTGGATGGTTGGGAGAAGTTGCTCTCGGAGGATGTGTTGGTACATTTACATTTACATTTAAGTCATTTAGCAGACACTCTTAACCAGAGCGACTTACAAATTGATGCATTCACCTTATGACATCCAGTGGAACAGCCACTTTACAATAGTGCATCTAAATCTTTTAAGGGGGGGGGGTGAGAAGGATTACTTTATCCTATCCTAGGTATTCCTTAAAGAGGTGGGGTTTCAGGTGTCTCCGGAAGGTGGTGATTGACTCCGCTGTCCTGGCGTCGTGAGGGAGTTTGTTCCACCATTGGGGGCCAGAGCAGCGAACAGTTTTGACTGGGCTGAGCGGGAACTGTACTTCCTCAGTGGTAGGGAGGCGAGCAGGCCAGAGGTGGATGAACGCAGTGCCCTTGTTTGGGTGTAGGGCCTGATCAGAGCCTGGAGGTACTGAGGTGCCGTTCCCCTCACAGCTCCGTAGGCAAGCACCATGGTCTTGTAGCGGATGCGAGCTTCAACTGGAAGCCAGTGGAGAGAGCGGAGGAGCGGGGTGACGTGAGAGAACTTGGGAAGGTTGAACACCAGACGGGCTGCGGCGTTCTGGATGAGTTGTAGGGGTTTAATGGCACAGGCAGGAGCCCAGCCAACAGCGAGTTGCAGTAATCCAGACGGGAGATGACAAGTGCCTGGATTAGGACCTGCGCCGCTTCCTGTGTGAGGCAGGGTCGTACTCTGCGGATGTTGTAGAGCAGGGGTGTCAAAGTCAAATGGACGGAGGGCCAAATAAAAATTTAGCTACAAGCCGAGGGCCGGACTGTTCGAATGTTCATTGAAAAATTTTTAAATGACGCATATAGTCTAGTGAACCTAATTGAACCTACTGAAAACCTAACAAATATATTCCAATATGATCAGATAAATAAAGCAATATTTTCTTATGGCTCTGTCAGTAATCTTTAATTTTCAACAGACACAAAAGACAAATTTCCTTTATATAAAAATCCCCATAACATGAACATTAAATGAAAGAAACCGGTATTCAAGGCACCATCAGTAGCCTATATTTTCTATTTTAGCAAAAGTGGGCTAAATTTACTTCAAAGAAAAAAACAATAATAGCAATTTTCTATCATCCACTCAACTGAAATATTTTTAAAATATAATTGGATTGAAATACAATAAAATAAAGTGCAAAAATCTATTAATCAAAAACAACACTTTGTTTAAGGAGAAGTAACATGCAGTGAAAACAAATATTAAACTTTAACTTTTAAACTTGAACTGAGTAAAAACTCTAAATATGTGATTGCACAGTAATGTTCACTTGTTTGAGGTTGAGGGTGATACTTGGTGGTGTCCCATCTTTTCCACAAGTTCATCAATGTTCGGGGTAAGGCTCTGAGCTGAGGAAATCCTCAGAATTGAGTGGAGGTGTTCAGCAGTAAGTCGACTTCTGTGTGATGTTTTGTTCAAGTTCATCAAAGAAAACAGTTGTTCACACAGGTATGTGCTGCCAAACATAGACAACGTTTGAGCAGCCTGGATGCGCAGCTGGGGCATTGTGTCGGGGAGGAAACGGGCGAACTCCGCAGCACCCACTGCCGCATATTTTGCCCTCAGTGCATCATTGCATTGGAGGTCAATCAACTCCATTTGGAGGTTTGGTGGTGAGCTTTCCACGTCAACAGCAAATGGGTTACCGAGCAGTTCCAACCTGCTTTTTTGTGCTTCAAAGTCAGCAAATCGGCATCGAAAGTCAGCGGCAAGCATACCTATTTTATCAGCCAACTGTGCGCTCGGGAACGCACTGGTAGAGAGCTTCTCTTTCATGGTCTGGCAGCTGGGAAAGTGGCTCAAATTTTTCTTTCCGCATCTGCGTCTCCCACAGAGTCAGTTTGGTTTTAAATGCCTTCACTGTACTGTACATATCAGAGATGACACGATCCCGACCCTGCAGCTGCAAGTTCATTGCATTCAGATGACTCGTAATGTCACACAGAAAAGCCATTTCACACAGAAACATTTCGTCTCGGAGTTGTGTTGTGTCTTTCCCTTTGCTGTCCAAGAACAGACAAATCTCCTCACGAAGCTCGAAACATCTTTGAAGCACCTTTCCCTGGCTTAGCCATCGCACCTCTGTGTGATAAGGCAAATCACCATGCTCCGTTTCTAACTCCGTCAGAAATGCCTTGAACTGGCGGTGATTCAAACCTTTGGCTCTGATAAAGTTAACTGTGCGCGTGATGATGCTCATTACATGCTCCATTTTCAAGGCTTTACCGCACAACGCTTCCTGGTGTATGATACAATGATAAGCTGTCAGCTCACCTGTCGCGTTTTCCTCTTGCATCTTTTCCCGTATCTTCGCCACCAGTCCGCTCCTGTGTCCACACATCGCAGGTGCTCCGTCGGTTGTCAAACCCACGAGTTTTTCCCAAGGCAGCTCCATCTCATTTACACATCTTGACACCTCTTCATACAAATCATGCCCCGTAGTTGTGCCATGCATAGGACGTAAAGCCAAAAACTCCTCTGTCACGCTTAGGCTGGAGTCCACTCCGCGGATGAAAATTGACAACTGGGCAATGTCAGAAATGTCGGTGCTCTCATCCACAGCCAAGGAATATGCAATGAAATCTTTTCCTTTTTCACAAGCTGCTCTTTTAGATTGATGGACAACTGGTCTACTCTCTCGGCAATGGTGTTTCTGCTCAGACTCACATTTAAAAGAGTTGCCTTTTTTCTGGGCAAACTTCGTCACAAACTTTAATCATGCAGTTTTTGATGAAATCCCCTCCGTAAATGGCCGGGCTGATTTAGCGATCTCTTCTGCCAAAATAAAACTGGCCTTGACAGCAGCCTGGCCTTGTGATTTGGCTTTTTGAACAGAGCCTGTCGAGATTTGAGGCCTCGTTTTAATTCCTCTGCCTTTTGTAGCCTTTGTTCCATGTCCATATTCTTGTTTTTGTCCGCGTGTTTCGTTTCATAATGTCGTCTCAGATTATACTCTTTCAGTACCGCCACACTTTCTCCACACAGAAGACACACAGGTTTTCCAGCTACCTCCGTGAACAAATACTCCGACTCCCACCTTGTTTGAAACCCCGGTTCTCAGTGTCCACCTTCCGTTTTGCCATTTTTGATGGGTATCTGAAAGTTAATTTTACTGTGATGCTGACAACTGCTGTGCCAATAAATATTGAAATGAAGCAGCCTACTGCTCGGTGCGTCACCGTTGCATTGTGGGAAATGTAGTATTGGTGCGTGTAAAAGATCTGCGGGCTGCCGGCTTGCTGCGGTCTGCGGGCGGTTCTAATAATAAATCAAGATCATCCCAGGGGCCGTAAAAAACCTTCTCGCGGGCCGGATGTGGCCCGCGGGCCTTGACTCTGACATATGTGTTGTAGAGCATGAACCTACAGGAACGGGCCACCGCCTTGATGTTAGTTGAGAACGACAGGGTGTTGTCCAGGATCACGCCAAGGTTCTTAGCGCTCTGGGAGGAGGACACAATGGAGTTGTCAACCGTGATGGCGAGATCGTGGAACGGGCAGTCCTTCCCCGGGAGGAAGAGCAGCTCCGTCTTGCCGAGGTTCAGCTTGAGGTGGTGATCCGTCATCCACACTGATATGTCTGCCAGACATGCAGAGATGCGATTCGCCACCTGGTCATCAGAAGGGGGAAAGGAGAAGATTAATTGTGTGTCGTCTGCATAGCAATGATAGGAGAGACCATGTGAGGTTATTTACATTTACATTTACATTTAAGTCATTTAGCAGACGCTCTTGTCCAGAGCGACTTACAAATTGGTGCATACACCTTATGACATCCAGTGGAACAGCCAATTTACAATAGTGCATCAGGTTATGACAGAGCCAAGTGACTTGGTGTATAGCGAGAATAGGAGAGGGCCTAGAACAGAGCCCTGGGGGACACCAGTGGTGAGAGCGCGTGGTGAGGAGACAGATTCTCGCCACGCCACCTGGTAGGAGCGACCTGTCAGGTAGGACGCAATCCAAGCGTGGGCCGCGCCGGAGATGCCCAACTCGGAGAGGGTGGAGAGGAGGATCTGATGGTTCACAGTATCGAAGGCAGCCGATAGGTCTAGAAGGATGAGAGCAGAGGAGAGAGAGTTAGCTTTAGCAGTGCGGAGCGCCTCCGTGATACAGAGAAGAGCAGTCTCAGTTGAATGACTAGTCTTGAAACCTGACTGATTTGGATCAAGAAGGTCATTCTGAGAGAGATAGCGGGAGAGCTGGCCAAGGACGGCACGTTCAAGAGTTTTGGAGAGAAAAGAAAGAAGGGATACTGGTCTGTAGTTATTGACATCGGAGGGATCGAGTGTAGGTTTTTTCAGAAGGGGTGCAACTCTCGCTCTCTTGAAGACGGAAGGGACGTAGCCAGCGGTCAGTGATGAGTTGATGAGCGAGGTGAGGTAAGGGAGAAGGTCTCCGGAAATGGTCTGGAGAAGAGAGGAGGGGATAGGGTCAAGCGGGCAGGTTGTTGGGCGGCCGGCCGTCACAAGACGCGAGATTTCATCTGGAGAGAGAGGGGAGAAAGAGGTCAGAGCACAGGGTAGGCCAGTGTGAGCAGAACCAGCGGTGTCGTTTGACTTAGCAAACGAGGATCGGATGTCGTCGACCTTCTTTTCAAAATGGTTGACGAAGTCATCTGCAGAGAGGCAGGAGGGGGGAGGAGGATTCAGGAGGGAGGAGAAGGTGGCAAAGAGCTTCCTAGGGTTAGAGGCAGATGCTTGGAATTTAGAGTGGTAGAAAGTGGCTTTAGCAGCAGAGACAGAGGAGGAAAATGTAGAGAGGAGGGAGTGAAAGGATGCCAGGTCCGCAGGGAGGCGAGTTTTCCTCCATTTCCGCTCGGCTGCCCGGAGCCCTGTTCTGTGAGCTCGCAATGAGTCGTCGAGCCACGGAGCGGGAGGGGAGGACCGAGCCGGCCTGGAGGATAGGGGACATAGAGAGTCAAAGGATGCAGAAAGGGAGGAGAGGAGGGTTGAGGAGGCAGAATCAGGAGATAGGTTGGAGAAGGTTTGAGCAGAGGGAAGAGATGATAGGATGGAAGAGGAGAGAGTAGCGGGGGAGAGAGAGCGGAGGTTGGGACGGCGCGATACCATCCAGTAGGGGCAGTGTGGGAAGTGTTGGATGAGAGCGAGAGGGAAAAGGATACAAGGTAGTGGTCGGAGACTTGGAGGAGTTGCAATGAGGTTAGTGGAAGAACAGCATCTAGTAAAGATGAGGTCGAGCGTATTGCCTGCCTTGTGAGTAGGGGGAAGGTGAGAGGGTGAGGTCAAAAGAGGAGAGGAGTGGAAAGAAGGAGGCAGAGAGGAATGAGTCAAAGGTAGACGTGGGGAGGTTAAAGTCGCCCAGAACTGTGAGAGGTGAGCCGTCCTCAGGAAAGGAGCTTATCAAGGCATCAAGCTCATTGATGAACTCTCCGAGGGGACCTGGAGGGCGATAAATGATAAGGATGTTAAGCTTGAAAGGGCTGGTAACTGTGACAGCATGGAATTCAAAGGAGGCGATAGACAGATGGGTAAGGGGAGAAAGAGAGAATGACCACTTGGGAGAGATGAGGATCCGCTGACCAGAAGCTCTCGGGGTGTGCGAGAACACGTGGGCGGACGAAGAGAGAGCAGTAGGAGTAGCAGTGTTATCTGTGGTGATCCATGTTTCCGTCAGTGCCAAGAAGTCGAGGGACTGGAGGGAGGCATAGGCTGAGATGAACTCTGCCTTGTTGGCCGCAGATCGGCAGTTCCAGAGGCTACCGGAGACCTGGAACTCCACGTGGGTCGTGCGCGCTGGGACCACCAGATTAGGGTGGCCGCGGCCACGCGGTGTGGAGCGTTTGTATGGTCTGTGCAGAGAGGAGAGAACAGGGATAGACAGACACATAGTTGACAGGCTACAGAAGAGGCTACGCTAATGCAAGGAGATTGGAATGACAAGTGGACTACACGTCTCGAATGTTCAGAAAGTTAAGCTTACGTAGCAAGAATCTTATTGACTAAAATGATTAAAATGATACAGTACTGCTGAAGTAGGCTAGCTGGCAGTGGCTGCGTTGTTGACTTTGTAGGCTAGCTGGCAGTGGCTGCGTTGTTGACACTACACTAATCAAGTCGTTGCGTTGAGTGTAATAGTTTCTACAGTGCTGCTATTCGGGGGCTAGCTGGCTAGCTAGCAGTGTTGATTACGTTATGTTGCGTTAAAAGAACGACAATAGCTGGCTAGCTAACCTAGAAAATCGCTCTAGACTACACAATTATCTTTGATACAAAGACGGCTATGTAGCTAGCTATGTAGCTAGCTACGATCAAACAAATCAAACCGTTGTGCTGTAATGAAATGAAATGAAAATGTGATACTACCTGTGGAGCGACGCGGAATGCGACCGGGTTGTTGAGTGCGGAAGTTCTATTCGGTAGACGTTGGCTAGCTGTTGGCTAGCTAGCAGTGTCTCCTACGTTAAGGACGACAAATAGCTGGCTAGCTAACCTCTGTAAATTAAGATAATCACTCTAAGACTACACACTCTAAACTACACAATTATCTTGGATACGAAGACAGCAAAGACAACTATGTAGCTAGCTAACACTACACTAATCAAGTCGTTCAGTTGAGTGTAATAGTTTCTACAGTGCTGCTATTCGGTAGACTGGTGGACGTTTTCTAGCTGGCTAGCTGCTGGGCAGATAGCAGTGTAGACTACGTTAGGACGACGAAATACGATAATTACGCAATTATCTTTGATACAAAGACGGCTATGTAGCTAGCTAAGAAGAAATTGCTAAGATTAGACAAATCAAACCGTTGTACTATAATGAAATGTAATGAAATGTAATGAAAAGTTATACTACCTGCGGACCGAAGTGCGGATGCGACCGCTCGCTCCAACCCGGTACCATTCTTTATTCATGGCTGTATTCGTAGGCAAAATTGTGAGTGAGCCCACTCCCTTGGCTGAGAAACAACCCAACAGATGAATGGTCACAGGATGCTTTACTGTTGTTGGCATGACACAGGACTGATGGTAGCGCTCACCATGCTTTTTTCCGGATGCCCCAAACAATCGGAAAGGGGTTTCATCAGAGAAAATGACTTTACCCCAGTCCTCAGCAGTCCTATCCCTGTACCTTTTGCAGAATATCAGTCTGTCCATGATGTTTTTCCTGGAGAGAAGTGGCTTCTTTGCTGCCCTTCTTGACACCAGGCCATCCTCCAAAAGTCTTCACCTCACTGTGCGTGCAGATGCACTCACACCTGCCTGCTGCCATTCCTGAGCAAGCTCTGTACTGGTGGTGCCCCGATCCCGCAGCTGAATTCATTTTAGGAGACGGTCCTGGCGCTTGCTGGACTTTCTTGGGCACCCTGAAGCCTTCTTCACAACAATTGAACTGCTCTCCTTGAAGTTCTTGATGATGCAATCAATGGTTGATTTAGGTGCAATCTTACTGGCAGCAATATCCTTGCCTGTGAAGCCCTTTTTGTGCAAAGCAATGGTGACGTCACATGTTTCCTTGCAAGTAACCATGGATAACAAAGGAAGAACAATGATTCCAATCACCGCCCTCCTTTTGAAGCTTCCAGTCTGTTATTCGAACTCAATCAGCATGACAGAGTGATCTCCAGCCTTGTCCTCGTCAACACTCACACCTGTGTTAACAAGAGAATCACTGACATAATGTCAGCTGGTCCTTTTGTGCCAGGGCTTAAATGCATTGTTAATGTTTTTGGGGGATTCAGGTTCATTTGCATGGCAAAGAGGGACATTGCAATTAATTGCAATTCATCTGATCACTCTTCATAACATTCTGGAGTATATGCAAATTGCCATCATACAAACTGAGGCAGCAGACTGTGTGAAAATTCATATTTGTGTCATTCTCAACATTTTTGGCCCACGACTGTACACACACACACACACACACACACACACACACACACACACACACACACACACACACACACACACACACACACACACACACACACACACACACACACACACACACACACACACACACACACACACACACACACACACACACACAGTGGAGATGAAGATTTGGTAAAGGGAAAAGTACTCGTATAAGTCCCACCTGGTAGACATACTGTACATGAACCAGTGTCCATCCCATCATTTCACCTTATGACTTAAATGAGTTCCCAAATATCCCCCTGCAGGCGCCATGATAAAGCCCTCGATCAAGTGGGCTACTGAGCTAACCAGAGTACCAGACAGTGTGTGGCGGGTTCTGTTCCTGATATATTCTGTGTTGGTAACTGGATCAGCAGAACAGTAGCCACAGTAGATGTGTTGGGAGCCCTCCAGCGATGTCTCACTGCATTGGCTCAGCCACAGCTCTGTTTGTGTTTGTATATCCACGGGCCGTCAGTAATTATGAGCAACAAGCACTTATTCCCACTTAACGGCCATTGCATAATTGATATTTTTTTGTATTAAACTGAAGAGCATCGAGGGCGGCCCACACCTCCCCTCCTCCCCCTCCTCTCCCTCCTCCTCCTCCTGCTGCTCTCTCTTCTCCTCCTCCTGCTCTCTCTCTCTCTCTCCTCCTCCTCCTCCTCTCCCTCCTTCTCCTCCTCCTCCTCCTGCTCTCCCTCCTCCTCCCACTTCTCCCCCCCCTCCTCCTTCTCTCCCTCCTCCTCCTCCTCCTCTTCCTCCTCCTGCTCTCCCTCCTCCTCCCCCTCCCCCCCCCCCTCCTCCTTCTCTCCCTCCTCCTCCTCTCCTTTCCCCACAGAGATCCTACCTGCACTCCTCTCTTCCTCCCCCTCTGCCCCCTCCCCTTCCCTTCTTCTCTCTGTCAATCAAACTCCATCTCAGTGGGGTCTCTGGCCTTTGTCGATAAGAGCAGTAATGGACTTTAATGGACATAGAGAAAGGCTATTGCCACGTGGGTGATGGCTAATACCAGGCAGGGGCTGCTGTAAGTAACTCAATTCTATACATTATCAAGGCCATAATGACGTTAACGAAAGAAAGACAATCAAGTTGTAACTCTTGTTTTTCTCTTACCTGTGTGTAGGCTGCTTGTGGTTGGTGTTGGTGCAGATGGCTGTCTGGTAGTCGTGGCTGACACACACCCTGTGAGGAGGGCAGCGAACCTTCACACATGGATGTTTAGTGGCGTCCAGAGCTACCGGGAGAGAGAAGGGACAAAATAACAGGGCGACACCCACGTCAATTCAACGTCTATTCCACATTGGTTCAACGCCATTTCATTGGAATGATGTGGAAACAATGTTCAAATCAAATCAAATCAAGTTTTATTTGTCACATACACATGGTTAGCAGATGTTAATGCGAGTGTAGCGAAATGCTTGTGCTTCTAGTTCCGACGATGCAGTAATAACCAACAAGTAATCTAGCTAACAATTCCAAAAACTACTACCTTATAGACACAAGTGTAAGGGGATAACGAATATGTACATAAAGATATATGAGTGAGTGATGGTACAGAGCAGCATAGGCAAGATACAGTAGATGGTATCGAGTACAGTATATACATATGAGATGAGTAATGTAGGGTATGTAAACAAAGGGGCATAGTTAAAGTGGCTAGTGATACATGTATTACATAAAGATGCAGTTGATTCATCCAGTGTGTGGGCAATTATGACCTACCATTAACAGTGGTACAAATACACATTCTAACAAGACCAGTAAGATCAGAATGTAATCAGACAGCAGAGAATATGGGATTGAAAGGACTCTACTCAATACTAGGAGATACCTTTCATTCATTCAGACACGAAGAGATACAGCAAAATAATGACAAGAAAACCCCTGAGTGTAAACTCACCCTCACAACCTAACAACGCAGTGCTTCGACAAATGGTTGTCCTCACCATGAGCATTTCTGTCAATGCCAGTGACCATAAAACAGAGGAGCGAGGAGAGAAGGAGTGAGGAGGTGAAAAAAGAGAAGAGAAAGTGTGTGTGTGTGCGTGTGTGTGTGTGTGTGTGTGTGTGTGTGTGTGTGTGTGTGTGTGTGTGTGTGTGTGTGTGTGTGTGTGTGTGTGTGTGTGTGTGTGTGTGTGTGTGTGTGTGTGTGTGTGTGTGTGTGTGTGTGTGTGCGTGTGTGTGTGTGTGTGTGTGTGTGTGTGTGTGTGTGTGTGTGTGTGCGTGCATGTGGCTTATAACAGTTATAAGACCCCCAAGCGCTCCAGGATCTAAACCATATGATACCATTCAGAAATCCCATATTGCATTTAGAGGAGTAAGAATCATAGGGAAAGAGTTGGAGATTTTAACGTAGGTAGAGTTTCTGTAGTGTGACCCTTCTGGGCCTGCCTCATCAGAACTCCGGGCAAGCAAGTCGTATAGCCCTGTCTGCGCTCACATCCATCTCCACGGCAACATTGTCGCCATAGCTGCGAGACACAGGTGGCTGGCGTCCAAGGTGACGAAGATCAAAGACACACATTGGCTCTGAGAGTTCCGAGCGTTTTGTCATTTCACGCTACGCTTACGACACATATCCACCCACCAGGGACAGAGAGAGAGGAATAAAGAAAATGGGAGAGGGAGAGGAAGAAAGAGAGAGAGAGCTATGAAACGGGGAAATAGGGAGGACTGTGGGTGTGGGGTGGGGGGGCTTACTCAGCTATTCTCCGGAGAGGAGAGGAGAGGAGAGTAACAGAATTGAAAAAGAAACCCACCAAGAACAAAACAACAGCAAACTGTTGTGACTACAACCTCATCAAAGAAGGATGGTGTGGAGAAGCTCATCCTCACTCCCAGGAATAACAACCTAAAAACAACTTCAAAGCCAAAAGGCCTCTGTACAGCTGAACCCCTTAGATAACTCATTAGCGTACCTCTGATAACAAGACAAGCTAGTGGCCAGGCCTCAATTATCTCACTAATGGGTTGTGTTTGAGCTACGTCTGCCGTGTGATGTCAACACGAGCACTCCCTGACCCACAACACATGCTACACCGGTGGTTGAATGCTGGTTTAGTCCCGAAACACACCACCGTTATGCAGATATAAATATGATATTATCTGTTTGCATCTCAAATCTACACAAGTGATACACTCAAAGTTCAAGGAGGCATGTTTTTGAAGAGGTTTAAGGGAATACTTGTTTTTCTGTTGGTTATTAAGTAGTTTGTCATGTCGATGACTCTCTACTGTGCATTTAAATACAGATATCACAGGCCACATATACCTGTCAAGGAATGTTCTCTCTCTCTTATCTCTATCTCCATCCCTCACTCTCTTTCTCTTTGCCTATTTCTCTCGCTCGCTTTCTGAAATTGAGAGAGACGGCATGGCAATCATTTTCCTGATATTTGCCAGTTTTGTGGCGTTGGGTGGAGTTTTACATCTTATTTAAAAAATAAAAAGGTGGCCTTGGCTCTCTCACTCTGCTTCCAAGCAGGAAGAAACCCATCTGACTTCAATCCCCGCGGAAAATTATTTTCTTCTCGTGAGGGAAATGAGAGATGAGAGGAGGATGAGAAGTGGGAGGAGGAGAGAGATGAGAGGGGGACCAGTGGGTGAGAGGACGGTGAATGGAGGGTGACAGGGGAGAGAGGGGGATGTGGGAAGATAAAGAGATGTGGGGTGACAGGAGGAGAGAGAGATGAGAGGAGAGAGAGATGAGAGGGGGAGATGAGAGGTGAGAGAGATGAGAGGTGAGAGAGATGAGAGATGAGAGGTGAGAGAGATGAGAGGTGAGAGAGATGAGAGGTGAGAGAGATGAGAGATGAGAGGTGAGAGAGATGAGAGGTGAGAGAGATGAGAGGTGAGAGGGTGAGAGAGATGAGAGGGGGACCAGTGGGTGAGAGGACGGTGAGGGGAGGGTGACGGGGGAGAGAGGGGGATGTGGGAAGATAAAGAGATGTGGGGTGACAGGAGGAGAGAGAGATGAGAGGAGAGAGAGATGAGAGGGGGAGAGATTAGAGGTGAGAGAGATGAGAG
Source organism: Oncorhynchus keta (assembly GCF_023373465.1). NCBI lineage: Eukaryota > Metazoa > Chordata > Actinopteri > Salmoniformes > Salmonidae > Oncorhynchus > Oncorhynchus keta. The sequence continues at coordinate 32,020,715 of NC_068450.1, forward strand.
GTGAGAGAGATGAGAAGTGAGAGAGATGAGAGTTGAGAGAGATGAGAGGTGAGAGAGATGAGAGGTGAGAGAGATGAGAGATGAGAGGTGAGAGAGATGAGAGGGGGAGAGAAGGGGTGACAACGGTTAACAGAGATGTTGAGGACTGCTTAGAGCAAACACAACCCATTGTTATGACGTTGCCCTCTTTGGGTACAGCGAGCACCATCCCCCTCTCTCTGCTCCTACAACCAGGCTGCTGTGGTCAGAGAGGTCGTAAATTCCTAGGGAAGACCCTGCCTCATGGCCACACAGTATAGAGACAAAGTGAAGTTTCATAGAGAACAAAGGAATTCCTTCCACCTCACAGAACTTGAGGTCCGAACAACAATTATGTTCTGGAGAAGGTATAAAATGTTGGTGAAGAATCCAGCTACGAACTGGTCCATTTGTTACATTTTGGTGAAAATCATGAGAGACGGTGCGGCCACATTAGCATAACGCTGTTTATATAATAGCCTCAGATATGAGGTTTACATCTAATTGTTGTATTAGATGAATGAGTGAGGATGATACTGTTTGTATAATTGTGTAATGTGATTTTGGACTGTTTAATGAAGGAAACTCCAATTCCCTTTTGAGTTTAACTAAATCAGAGGACCGCCCATGAGCACAGTTATGGTCTGGCATCCTGGGACAGGCCCTTTTCTGCAACTCCTGAATAAAACCCCAACTTTGAGAAATTCTCACTAGACCATGTTTTTCTCCATTACTAGAGGACAAAGGTTGCAGACCGTTGCTGAATCTTTTAACCATACCACGTGGTTAAACTCTTAGACTATCGATACCGACAGAATAAGAACAAGTCTTTGATATTAATTACCAGTCTGCAGCTAGGAATTTGGTATCATGGAACGTGAAGAACGACAACCGCCGATACATCCATTCTACAACAACATGAAGGAATGTCACTTTGAACTATCCCCTCTAACCACGACAGAGAGAGAGAGAGAGAGAGAGAGAGAGAGAGAGAGAGAGAGAGAGAGAGAGAGAGAGATAGAGAGAGGACGGAAGCTCTCCAACAGAAACTAACTTTTCAACAGCGATCAAGACGACACACTGAGTAGCGGTCCTGCTGTTGTAAATACACTGCTCAAAAAAATAAAGGGAACACTAACATAACACATCCTAGATCTGAATGAATGAAATATTCTTATTAAACACTTTTTTCTTTACATAGTTGAATGTGCTGACAACAAAATCACACAAAAATTATCAATGGAAATCAAATGTATCAACCCATGGAGGTCTGGATTTGGAGTCACAATCAAAATTAAAGAGGAAAACCACACTACAGGCTGATCCAACTTTGATGTAATGTCCTTAAAACAAGTCAAAATGAGGCTCAGTAGTGTGTGTGGCCTTCACGTGCCTGTATGACCTCCCTACAACGCCTGGGCATGCTCCTGATGAGGTGGCGGATGGTCTCCTGAGGGATCTCCTCCCAGACCTGGACTAAAGCATCCGCGAGACATGATGTCCCAGATGTGCTCAATTGGATTCAGGTCTGGGGGACGGGCGGGCCAGTCCATAGCATCAATGCCTTCCTCTTGCAAGAACTGCTGACACACTCCATCCACATGAGGTCTAGCATTGTCTTGCATTAGGAGGAACCCAGGGCCAACCGCACCAGCATATGGTCTCACAAGGGGTCTGAGGATCTCATCTCGGTACCTAATGGCAGTCAGGCTACCTCTGGCGAGCACATGGAGGGCTGTGCGGCCCCCTAAAGAAATGCCACCCCACACCATGACTGACCCACCGCCAAACCGGTCATGCTGGAGGATGTTGCAGGCAGCAGAATGTTCTCCACGGCGTCTCCAGACTCTGTCACATCTGTCACGTGCTCAGTGTGAACCTGCTTTCATCTGTGAAGAGCACAGGGCACCAGTGGCGAATTTGCCAATCTTGGTGTTCTCTGGCAAATGCCAAACATCCTACATGGTGTTGGGCTGTAAGCACAACCCTCACCTGTGGACGTCGGGCCCTCATTACCACCCTCATGGAGTCTGTTTCTGACCGTTTGAGCAGACACATGCACATTTGTGGCCTGCTGGAGGTCATTTTGCAGGGCTCTGGCAGTGCTCCTCCTGCTCCTCCTTGCACAAAGGCGGAGGTAGCGGTCCTGCTGTTGGGTTGTTGCCCTCCTACGGCCTCCTCCACGGCTCCTGATGTACTGGCCTGTTTCCTGGTAGCGCCTCCATGCTCTGGACACAGCAAACCTTCTTGTCACAGCTCGCATTGATGTTCCATCCTGGATGAGCTGCACTACCTGAGCCACTTGTATGGGTTGTAGACTCTGTCTCATGCTACCACTAGAGTGAAAGCACCGCCAGCATTCAAAAGTGACCAAAACATCAGCAAGGAAGCATAGGAACTGAGAAGTGGTCTGGTCACCACTTGCAGAACCACTCCTTTATTGGGGGTGTCTTGCTAAATGCCTATAATTTCCACCTGTTGTCTATTCCATTTGCACAACAGCATGTGACATTTATTGTCAATCAGTGTTGCTTCCTAAGTGGACAGTTTGATTTCACAGAAGTGTGATTGACTTGGAGTTACATTGTGTTGTTTAAGTGTTCCCTTTATTTTTTTTGAGCAGTGTATATATATTGATTGCAATCGTTCCCGAATGAGTGAACGTTCATGCAAAGGATTAGCATTTCTATTGTTATAATTATCAACTGTGCGTTGTCTTCTCAGTCGACCCCCACTTCCCTTTTGTACAACAAGCCGCCATTCCAGTTCAGCCCACTTAGGGCACATTCCCCTGTCATTTCTTGTTACCATTTTTACTTTGTTTGTTTGTTTATGCATTTCTGTGAATTACTTAGTTAGTAAATAAATTATTTAAGACAATTGATGTATGGATGACTCATAGTGAAGACTGGGTTCGTGCAAATAACCAACAATTTACGACGTTTAGAATGAGACTAACGTTAGGTAAAGTAAATAATTGATTAATTCGAAGACTAATTGATCAGATTTAAATATCTGAAAAGTTATATTAGGTAATTATAACTTTGTAATCGGAATATTTTCCTTGGTGCCCCAACTTCCTAGTTAATTACAATTACATGATTAATCAGTTTAATCGCGTAATAGTAATTACCGAGAATCTTTGATAAAAACTAAAAGTCTTCATTTAATGATAGTAAAGACACGACACCATAAAATACTCAGATACAAACTAAGAGACAGCAACAGCGTGTGGTGGGAAGGAAACTGAGGTGCAATTCTCAATTCCAAACATTCCTTTGAATACCATCCCAGCTAACAGATTTGGCTCCTTGGAAGTTGTGGGAACTTAAGGTTTCCCATTGGTTCTTGGAACTAAGCCATACATTTCTGGCCTGGTAAAACGGAAGTGAGATGGAATTGAAAATGTACATTTTTAGGTTGCAAGGTTGTGAGAAAGTTTTCCTTGTAGGTTTTATTAACGCTCTGAAAACAAAAATTGTAGGTTGTTTGTTGGTTTTTGAATAACTTCCTTAAAACATTCACTGAATATTTAAATTAGACTTTTAATTACCCTGCTAGCTTATTTTTGGTTAACTTGTTTTCACTCCAAGCACAGATAGGACAAATGGAAATTCATTTCCTTAGGCATTAATCATGCAAACACATGCATGTTTTATTGTGAAACGGCAACAGTGAGACTTGAACGCATAATCTTCTATTCTCTTTCCATGGACCTGTGCCACCAGGATGGAGCTAGCATGCCATGTTCTTTTATACATACAAAGCTGTTCTTTTTAGTCTATTCAAACAGATCCAATTTCATAGGAAACAAGCACTCATCAGGTGTGGCCAATTAGAGGGGGAGAGAGAGAGAGAGAGAGAGAGAGAGAGAGAGAGAGAGAGAGAGAGAGAGAGAGAGAGAGAGAGAGAGGGAGAGAGAGAGGGGGTGAGAGGCCGAGCCTTTATCTTTCTATTCCCAGACCTGGGTGAGCAGCCTTGCTGTTCAAGTCTGTTTAATCATCCAGTCAATTCTAATTCAGTAGAACCACATCCTACCCACTATCTCTGCTCTTTCACTCTCCCTCTCTCCTTCTCTCTCCTCTTTCACTCTCCCTCTCTCCTTCTCTCTCTACTCATTCACTCTCCCTCTCTCCTTCTCTCTCTACTCATTCACTCTCCCTCTCTCCTTCTCTCTCTACTCATTCACTATCCCTCTCTCCTTCTCCCTCTCCTCTTTCACTCTCCCTCTCTCATTCTCCCTCTCCTCTTTCACTATCCCTCTCTCCTTCTTTCTCTACTCATTCACTCTCCCTCTCTCCTTCCATCTCTCCTCTTTCACTCTCCCTCTCTCCTTCTCCCTCTCTCCTTCTCTCTCTACTCATTCACTCTCCCTCTCTCCTTCCATCTCTCCTCTTTCACTCTCCCTCTCTCCTTCTCTCTCTACTCTTTCACTCTCCCTCTCTCCTTCTCTCCCTCTCTCCTTCCATCTCTCCTCTTTCACTCTCCCTCTCTCCTTCTCCCTCTCTCCTTCTCTCTCTACTCATTCACTCTCCCTCTCTCCTTCCATCTCTCCTCTTTCACTCTCCCTCTCTCCTTCTCTCTCTACTCATTCACTCTCCCTCTCTCCTTCCATCTCTCCTCTTTCACTCTCCCTCTCTCCTTCTCTCTCTCCTCTTTCACTATCCCTATCTCTCTTTCCATGGACCTATCTCTCTTTCCATGGACCTGTGCCACCAGGATGGAGCTAGCACGCCATGTTCTTTTATACATACAAAGCTGTTCTTTTTAGTCTATTCAAACAGATCCAATTTCAAAGGAAACAAGCACTCATCAGGTGTGGCCAATTAGAGGGAGAGAGAGAGAGAGAGAGAGAGAGAGAGAGAGAGAGAGAGAGAGAGAGAGAGAGAGAGAGAGAGAGAGAGAGAGAGAGAGCGAGGCCGAGCCTTTATCTTTCTATTCCCAGACCTGGGTGAGCAGCCTTGCTATTCAAGTCTGTTTAATCAACCAGTCAATTCTAATTCAGGAGAACCACATCCTACCCACTATCTCTTCTCTTTCACTCTCCCTCTCTCCTTCTCTCTCACCTCTTTCACTCTCCCTCTCTCCTTCCATCTCTCCTCTTTCACTCTCCCTCTCTCCTTCTCCGTCTCCTCTTTCACTCTCCCTCTCTCCTTCTCTCTCTCCTCTTTCACTCTCCCTCTCTCCTTCTCTCTCACCTCTTTCACTCTCCCTCTCTCCTTCCATCTCTCCTCTTTCACTCTCCCTCTCTCCTTCTCCGTCTCCTCTTTCACTCTCCCTCTCTCCTTCTCTCTCTTCTCATTCACTCTCCCTCTCTCCTTTCATCTCTCCTCTTTCACTCTCCCTCTCTCCTTCTCTCTCTCCTCTTTCACTCTCCCTCTCTCCTTCCATCTCTACTCTTTCACTCTCCCTCTCTCCTTCTCTCCATCTCTCCTCTTTCACTATTCCTCTCTCCTCCCTCTCCTCTTTCACTATCCCTATCTCTTTTCTCTATCATCTTTCACTACTCCTCTCTCCTCTTTCACTATCCCTATCTCCTCTTTCACTCTCCCTCTCTCCTACTCTCTCCTCTTTCACTATCCCTCTCTCCTCTTTCACTTTTCCTCTCTCCTTCTCTCTCTCCTCTTTCACTATCCCTCTCTCCTTCTCTCTCTCCTCTTTCACTCTCCCTCTCTCCTACTCTCTCCTCTTTCACTATCCCTCTCTCCTCTTTCACTGTTCCTCTCTCCTTCTCTCTCTCCTCTTTCACTATCCCTCTCTCCTTCTCTCTCTCCTCTTTCACTATCCCTCTCTCCTCTTTCACTATCCCCCTCTCCTTCTCTCTCTCCTCTTTCACTCTCCCTCTCTCCTTCCATCTCTACTCTTTCACTCTCCCTCTCTCCTTCTCTCCCTCTCTCCTCTTTCACTATTCCTCTCTCCTCCCTCTCCTCTTTCACTCCTCTTTCACTCTCCCTCTCTCCTTGTCTCTCTCCTCTTTCACTATCCCTATCTCTTTCTCTCTATCATCTTTCACTACTCCTCTCTCCTCTTTCACTATCCCTCTCTCCTCTTTCACTCTCCCTCTCTCCTACTCTCTCCTCTTTCACTATCCCTCTCTCCTCTTTCACTGTTCCTCTCTCCTTCTCTCTCTCCTCTTTCACTATCCCTCTCTCGTCTTTCACTATCCCTCTTTCACTGTTCCTCTCTCCTCTCTCTCCTCTTTCACTATCCCACTCTCCTCCTTCACTCTCCCTCTCTCCTCTTTCACTCTCCCTCTCTCCTTCCATCTCTCCTATTTCACTCTCCCTCTCTCCTTCTCCCTCTCCTCTTTCACTCTCCCTCTCTCCTTCTCTCTCTACTCATTCACTCTCCCTCTCTCCTTCCATCTCTCCTCTTTCACTCTCCCTCTCTCATTCTCTCTCTACTTTTTCACTCTCCCTCTCTCCTTCTCTCCCTCTATCCTCTTTCACTATTCCTCTCTCCTCCCTCTCCTCTTTCACTCTCCTCTTTCACTCTCCCTCTCTCCTTGTCTCTCTCCTCTTTCACTCTCCCTATCTCTTTCTCTCTATCATCTTTCACTACTCCTCTCTCCTCTTTCACTATCCCTCTCTCATCTTTCACTCTCCCTCTCTCCTACTCTCTCCTCTTTCACTATCCCTCTCTCCTTCTCTCTCTCCTCTTTCACTATCCCTCTCTCCTCTTTCACTGTTCCTCTCTCCTTCTCTCTCTCCTCTTTCACTATCCCTCTTTCACTGTTCCTCTCTCCTTCTCCATCTCCTCTTTCACTATCCCTCTCTCCTCCTTCACTCTCCCTCTCTCCTTGTCTCTCTCCTCTTTCACTATCCCTCTCTCCTCTTTCACTATTCCTCTATCCTTCTCTCTCTCCTCTTTCACTGTCCCTCTCTCCTCCTTCACTCTCCCTCTCTCCTTGTCTCTCTCCTCTTTCACTCTCCCTCTCTCCTTCAATCTCTCATTCCTTTTCCTTTCTCTCTCCCAGTATCTATATATAATATTCCCTCACAATCCCCCCTCTCACTCCTGTATCACAATCCCCTCTCTCACTGCTATATCACAATCCCCCTCTCACTCCTATATCACAATCCCCCCTCTCACTCCTATATCACAATCCCCCCTCTTTCCCTTCTATATCACAGTCACACCTCTCTCATTTCTACATCACAATCCCCTCACTCTCACTCCTATATCGCATTCCTCTCTCTCTCTCTCTCTCTCTCTCTCTCTCTCTCTCTCTCTCTCTCTCTCTCTCTCTCTCTCTCTCTCTCTCTCTCTCTCTCTCACTCCTATATCACAATCCCCCCTCTCTCACTACTATATCACAAACCCCCTCTCTCACTCCTATATCACAAACCCCCTCTCTCACTCCTATATCACAAACCCCCTCTCTCACTCCTATATCACAATCCCCCTCTCTCACTCTTATATCACAATCCCCCCTCTCTCACTCCTATATCACATTCCTCTCTCTCTCTCTCTCACACTCCTATATCACAATCCCCCCTCTCTCACTACTATATCACAAACCCCCTCTCTCACTCCTATATCACAAACCCCTCTCTCACTCCTATATCACAAACCCCCTCTCTCACTCCTATATCACAATCCCCCTCTCTCACTCTTATATCACAATCCCCCCTCTCTCACTCCTATATCACATTCCTCTCTCTCTCACTACTACATCACAATCCACCCTCTCTCACTCCATTATCACAATTGCCCCTCTCTCACTCCTATATCACAATATCTCTGTCTCCCCTAGGGCTATTACAGTGACCGTATTATCGCCACAACGGCGGTCACGAGTCTTGAAGGTAGTCAAATTCCAAGTGACCATTTAGTCACAGTAATTAGGCTTCTCCAAACTCTGATGCTGCTGATGGTCATTAGCAGCCTACCAAACTCACTAACTGCCTGGTACTCAACATTCTATTGTCCCTCTAATCACTCTGACATCAATGCAAATGTAATCGAAAATCTAATCAAACACTTCATGAGCTCATGTTGATCAACTTTTCTATAGGCTATGCAATTGCGTGATAAAAAAGAGTGATGGCCTCTATTAAAAATAGGAGGATCTCATCAGCTTTCTGTAGGCTGTACAAGGGGTGTAGAGCCTAACTGGCATACATAAGCAGCGAGTGAGTTTCAAGTTTGGAGAAGATCATTTTCACCATAAAAATGCACCTTCATAATAAAAGCATTTCATGCATAATTGCATTTGCGGTCACTTTTGTAAATGGTGTTTTCCACTAATGGACATTCACGCTTATAGCCTACTGCCGTGTGCGCATTGCTGCACTTATAATGTGAAGAAATAGCCTAATAGTTTATCAACATTGTAAAGCTATACATTCTGATCTGTTGCGTCAGCCAAATTGCGTAAAAACGTTTTTTTTTTTATGCTAGTGGTTGTATTCATTTGAGATCTATTGTCACGACTTCTACCGAAGTCGAAGCCTCTCCTTGTTTGGACGGTGCTCGGCGGTCCACGTCACTGGTCTTCTAGCCATCATTGATCCATTTTTCATTTTCCATTGGTTTTGTCTTGTCTTCCTACACACCTGGTTTCAATCCCATTCATTATCTGTTGTGTATTTAACCCTCTGTTTCCCCTCATGTCTTTGTCAGAGATTGTTTGTTATTCAGTGTTGTGTTGGTTTTTGTATTGGTCTGCGACGGGTCCTCGTACCCACTTTATTTATTGTTACATTTAGTGTTTGGAGTATGTTTTATTTATTGTTACATTTAGTGTTTGGAGAATGTTTTGTTTATTGTTACATTTAGTGTTTGGAGTATGTTTTGTTTATTTGTTATGAAATACTCCATTACACTCAGTTTGTTTCTCCTGCGCCTGACTTCCCTGCCACCTATACACAGGACACTGACATCTATCGCATCCCACAACTGTCCCAGACTATGTTTGGAATATTCATTTCTTGCACAAAATAAAATAGGCAAACTTTTGTACTATGGGGGATAGTAGATTGACATAGGCATTTGCTGTTCGTTAGGCTTACTCATCTTGTTGGTTGACGAAAAGTAAATGTGGACAGTTCTTCCAAAAATCTTCAATATGCACCTCTGAATTGGATGAGGACGCACGTAGTTGCGACCCTGAATGTGTCTATCTTCCCTTGTAGCCTGTGAGAAATTTGCATCCTGTAGCACAAACTCTAAAAAGTTCTGGGACACTGTAAAGTCCTGTAAGAGCACCTCCTCCCAGCTGCCCACTGCACTGAGGCTAGGAAACACAGTCACCCCCGATAAATCGACGATAATTGAGAATTTCAATAAGCATTTTTCTACGGCTGGCCATGCTTTCCACCTGGCTACCCCTACCCCGGGCCAACAGCCCTGCACCCCCACAGCAACTTTCCCAAGCCTCCCCCATTTATCCTTCACACAAATCCAGATGTTCTGAAAGAGCTGCAAAATCTGGATCCCTACAAAGTCAGCCGGTCTAGACAATCTGGACCCTCTCTTTCTAAAAATGGTTCTCTGAAATTGTTGCATCCCCTATTACTAGCCTGTTCAACCTCTCTTTCGTATCATCTGAGATCACCAAAGATTGGAAAGCTGGTCGTCCCCCTCCCCCGGTCATCCCCCTCTTCAAAAGGGGAGACACTCTAGACCCAAACTGCTTCAGACCTATATCTCTCCTACCCTGCCTTTCTAAGGTCTTCGAAAGCCAAGTTAACAAACAGATCACTGACCAATTTGAATCCCACCGTACCTTCTCCGCTATGCAATCTGGTTTCCGAGCTGGTCATGGGTGCACCTCAGTCACACTCAAGGTCCTAAACGATATCATAACCGCCTTCGATAAGAGAAAATACTGTGCAGCTGTATTCATCGACCTGGCCAAGGCTTTCGACTCTGTCAATCACCACATTCTTATCGGCAGACTCAACAGCCTTGGTTTCTCAAATGACTGCCTCGCCTGGTTCAACAACTACTTCTCAGACAGAGTTCAGTGTTTCAAATCGGAGGGCCTGTTGTCCAGACCTCTGGCAGTGTCTATGGGAGTTCCACAGGGTTCAATCCTCGGGCAAACTCTCTTCTCTGTATACATCAATGATGTCACTCTTGCTACTGGTGATTCTCTGATCCACCTTTACGCAAACGACACCATTCTGTATACTTCTGGCCCTTCTTTGGACACTGTGTTAACTAACCTCCAGACGAGCTTCAATGCCATACATCTCTCCTTCCATGGCCTCCAACTGCTCTTAAATGCAAGTAAAACGAAATGCATGTTCTTCAACATATCGCTGAACACACATGCCCGCCCGTCCAGCATCACTACTCTGGACGGTTCTGACTTAGAATGTGTGGACAACTACAAATACCTAGGTGTCTGACTAGACTGTAAACTCTTCTTCCAGACTCATATTAAATATCTCCAATCCAAAATTACATCTAGAATCACCTTCCTATTTCGCAACAAAGCATCCCTTACTCACGCCGCCAAATATACCCTCGTAAAACTGAGTATCTTACCGATCCTCGACTTCGGCGATGCCATTTACAAAATAGCTTCCAACACTCTACTCAGCAAACTGGATGCAGTCTATCCCAGTGCCATCTGTTTTGTCATCAAAGCCTCATATACCACCCACCACTGCGACCTGTATGCTCTAATCGGATGGCCCTCGCTACATATTCGTCGCCAGACCCACTGGCTCCAGGTCATCTATAAGTCTTTGCTAGGTAAATCTCCGCCTTATCTCAGCTCACTGGGCACGATAATAACACCCACCTGTAGCACGCGTTCCAGCAGGTATATTTCACTGGTCACCCCTAAAGCCAACAGCTCCTTTGGCCGCCTTTCCTTCCAGTTCTCTGCTGTCAATGACTGGAATGAATTGCAAAAATCGCTGGAGCTGGAGACTTATACTTCCCTCACTAACTTTAAACATCAGCTATCCGAGCAGCTAACCGATTGCTGCAGCTGTACATAGTCCATCTGTCAATAGCCCATCCAATCTACCTACCTCATCCCCATATTGTTTTTATTTACTTTTCTGCTCTTTTGCACACCAGTATTTCTACTCGCACAACATCATCTGCACATCTATCACTCCAGTGTTAATTAGCTTAATTAATTAATTAATTAATTAGCTTAACGAACTGCAAAAATCACTGAAGCTGGAAACTCATATCTCCCTCACTACTTTTAAGCACCAGATGTCAGAGCAGCTCACAGATCACTGCACCTGTACATAGCCCGTCTGTAAACTGCCCATCCAACTACCTCATCCCCATACTGGTATTTATTTAGCTCCTTTGCACCCCAGTGTCTCTAGTTGCACACTCATCTTCTGCACATCTATCACTCCGGTGTTTAATTGCTATTTTGTAATTATTTCACCACTATGGCCTATTTATTGTCTTACCCCCCTTATCCTACCTCATTTACACACACTGTATATAGACTTTCTTTATTGTATTATTGCCTGTATGTTTGTTTATTCCATGTGTAACTCTGTGTTGTTGTTAGTGTCGCACTGCTTTATATATATATATATATATATATATATATATATATATATATTTTTTTTTTTTATGAACTAGTGTAGCCCACAGATATTTTGTGTAGCCAGATCGGGACCTAACATAAGGAATATTCAGAGTAGGCTATTCTGTTCATCTGAAATAGACTACATTTTCTTCATATCATGTTTCTTTAGACCTGTCTAAAATAAATCATGGGTTTATTGTGAAGGTGTAGGCTATATTACATGGATTTATTAGACATTTTAAAATGTAGATGTTCTGAAGGTCTGCATCAGTGGCATGTAGGCTTTGTGTGGAAGCCAGGAGATGCTAAATGTGTTTATGTTAATTGACGGTCAATTACCGTGAAAATGATAGTTATTTTCTTGTCAATCACCGGCTGATGAAATTTCATAACCACCACAGCTCTAGTTTCCTTCTCAAATGATTGTGCTTACTCAGTTAACCCACATTCTATCCTCATCTCTCCTCTCTCATCTCTTTATCTTCTCTCTCTCCTCTCTATATATTCCTTGTCCTCATCTCTCTTCTCTGTATCTTCTCTCTCTCTTCTCTCCCTCCTCTTCTCTCTTCCCCCTTTCTGTGTTCCCTACAAACATAACATTTAATTGTTCATAACCCTGACACAATCTCTCTCAATTCAATTCAAAGGGCTTTATTGGCATGGGAAACATGTTTATATTGCCAAAGCAAGTGAAATAGACAGGAAATAAACAAGGGAAATAAACAAGGGAAATAAACTATAGAAAATTAACAGTAAACATTACACACAACATTTAAAATGTTATATTATTGGCTATGTACAGTGTTGTAATAATGTGCAAATAGTTGAAGTATGAAAGGGAAAATATATAAGCAGATAAACACAGGTTGTATTTATAATGGTATTTGTGCTACATTCGTTGCCCTTTTCTTGTGGCAACAGGTCACAAATCTTACTGCTGTGATTGCAAACGGTAGTATCACACCGAATAACCTCAGCAAAAAAAGAAACAGCCCTTTTTCAGGACCCTGTCTTTCAAAGATAATTTGTAAAAATCCAAATAACTTCACAGATCTTCATTGTAAAGGGTTTAAACACTGTTTCCCATGCTTGTTCAATGAACCATAAACAATTAATGAACACGCACCTGTGGAACAGTCATTAAGACACTAACAGCTTCCAGACGGTAGGCAATTAAGGTGACAGTTATGAAAACTTAGGACACTAAAGAGGCCTTTCTACTGACTCTGAAAAACACCAAAATAAAGATGCCCAGGGTCCCTGCTCATCTGTGTGAACGTGCCTTAGGCATGCTGCAAGGAGGCATGAGGACTGCAGATGTGTACTGTGAGATGCCTAAGACAGCGCTACAGGGAGACTGGACGGACAGCTGATCGTCCTCGCAGTGGCAGACCACGTGTAACAACACCTGCACAGGATCGGTACATCTGAACATCACACATTCAGGACAGGTACAGGATGGCAACAACAACTGCCCGAGTTACACCAGGAACACACAATCCCTCCATCAGTGTTCAGACTGTCCTCAATAGGCTGAGAAAGGCTGGACTGAGGGCTTGTAGGCCTGTTGTAAGGTAGGTCCTCACCAGACATCACCGGCAACAATATCGCCTATGGCCACAAACCCACCGTCGCTGGACCAGACAGGACTCACAAAAAGTGCTCTTCACTGATGAGTCACGGTTTTGTCTCACCAGGGGTGATGGTCAGATTCGCGTTTATCGTTGAAGGAATGAGCGTTACACCGAGGCCTGTACTCTGGAGTAGGATTGATTTGGAGGTGGAGGGTCCGTCATGGTCTGGGGCGGTGTGTCACAGCATCATCGGACTGAGCTTGTTGTCATTGCAGGCTATCTGAACGCTGTGCATTACAGGGAAGACATCCTCCTCCCTCATTTGGTACCCTTCCTGCAGGCTCATCCTGTCATGACCCTCCAGCATGACAATACCCCCAGTCATACTGCTCGATCTGTGCGTGATGTCCTGCAAGACAAGAATGTCAGTGTTCTGCCATGGCCAGAGAAGAGCCCGGATTTCAATCCCATTGAGCACGTCTGGGACCTGTTGGATCGGAGGGTGAGGGCTAGGGCCATTCCCCCCAGAAATGTTCGGGAACTTGCAGCTGCCTTGGTGGAAGAGTTGGGTAACATCTCACAGCAAGAACTGGCAAATCTGGTGCAGTGCATGAGGAGGAGATGCACTGCAGTACTTAATGCAGCTGGTGAACTACTAATGCAGCCACACCAGATACTGACTGTTACTGTTTACATTTTGATCCCCCCTTTGTTCAGGGACACATTATTCCATTTCTGTTAGTCACATGTCTGTGGAACTTGTTAAATTTATGTCTCAGTTGTTGAATCTTGTTATGTTCATACAAATATTTACACATGTTAAGTTTGATGAAAATAAACGCAGTTGACAGTGAGAGGACGTTTCTTTTTTTGCAGAGTTTAGAAATGCGAGTTTATCAAGATTGGTTTTGTTTTTAAATTATTTGTGGGTCTGTGTAATCTGAGTGAAATATGTATCTATGATATGGTCGTACAGTTGATTAGCTCAGTTTCCACCTCATTTTGTGGGCAGTGTGCACATAGCCTGTCTTCTCTTGAGAGCCAGGTCTGCCAATGGTGGCCTCTCTCAATAGCAAGGCTATGCTCACTGAATCTGTACATAGTCAAGGATTTTCTTAATTTAAGGTCAGTGACAGTGGTCAGGTATTCTGCTAAGTTGTGCTCTCTGTTTAGGGCCAAATAACATTTTAGTTTGCTCTGTTTTTTTGTTGATTCTTTCCAATGTGTCAAGTAATTATCTTTTTGTTTTGTTGGTTGCTGTCCTGGGGCTTTCTGGGGTTTGTTCATGTTTGTGAGGAGAGTCCCCATACCAGCTGGCAGAGGGGACTCTTCTCCAGTTTCATCTCTCTGTCGGTGAAGGCTTTGTTATGGAATGTTTAAGAATCACCTCTTAGGTGGTTGTGGAATTTAACGGCTCTTTTCTGGATTTTTTATCATTAGCAGGTATTGGCCTAATTCTGCTCTGCATGCATTGTTTAGGGTTTTACGTTGTACACAGAGGATGTTTTTGCAGAATTCTGAAATGCAGAGTCTCAATTTGGAGTTTGTCCCATTTTGTGAATTCTTGGTTGGTGAGTGGACCCCAGACCTCACAACCACAAAGGGCAATGGGCTCTACAACTGATTCAAGTATTTTAAATCAGATCCTAATTGGGCCCCTCTTGCCTTGTCTCTCAGCTCATTCACAGCTTTGTGGAAGTTTCCTGTGGTACTTTTGTAATGTATCTGTTATGGATCCCCATTAGATGCTGCCATGGCAGCAGATACTCTTCCTGGGGTCCAGCAAAATTGAGGCAATTATTAATTTAAAAAACATGACAATACATTCAATATATATTTCACAACATATTAAGCGTGTGTCCTCAGGCCCCTTCTCTACTACCACATATCTATGAAATACAATTTATGTGTACGTGTGTGTATAGTGCATATAGTCTAGTGTGTTTGCATGTGTTTATGTTTGTGTTTCTTCACAGTTCCATAAGGTGCATTTTGATCAGGTTTTTTTTCCTAAATGTTTTCTGCTTGCATGAGTTACTTGATGTGGAATAGTGTTCCATGTAGTCATGGCTCTATGTAGTACTGTGCACCTCCCATAGTCTGTTCTGGACTTGGGAACTGTGAAGAGACTTCTGGTGGCATGTCTTGTGGGGTATGCATAGGTGTTCGAGCTGTGTGCTAGTAGTTCAAACAGACAGCTCGATGCATTCAACATGTCAATACCTCACAAATACAAGTAGTGATGAAGCCAATCTCTCCTCCACTTTCAGCCAGAAGAGATTGGCATGTGTTGGGGGGTTCTTTGCATGGGGGTGATGTAAGTTTCCTTTAACAATCAGACTTCCAGATAGATGACACAGACACATGAGCCTTGGTATAAAACTCTTTAGTAATAAAATGCAATTGCAGACAGAGATTCACATACAGAGTACCTCAGTAGTCTATCGTAAAGATCTGTGTGGCGAAACAGGAGACAACGGTCTTTATACAACCTACCATCAATCATATCTTAACATTGTTACATTGGATTAGATACGAAGTATCTAAGATGAGAAAAACATGTCTAGACTGTGGTTTCTCACTCTGCTATCTCAGCCTTGAGGCTGTGCGACTATCAGCAGGTGCTTTAGTTCCCAGCCTGAGAACTAAAGCAGTAGATATCCAGTATTTTTCCATCATTGCGCATTGCAAGCATACAAAGGTTATCACATATATACAGTAATCATGGCATTGGTGTACTCAAAGCCAGTAGCATGTCGTTAGTAAAGATTGAAAAAAGTAAGGGGCCTAGACAGCTGCCCTGGGGAATTCCTGATTCTACCTGGATTTTGTTGGAGAGGCTTCCATTAAAGAACACCCTCTGTGTTCTGTTAGACAGGTAACTCTTTATCTATAATATAGCAGTGTGTGTAAAGCCATAACAAATAAGTTTTCTAGCAACAGACTATGATCGATAATGTCAAAAGCCGCACTGTCTAACAAAATATTTAGGCAGAGGTAGGTATAGTTTTTAGTGTGCTCTAGGGCAACAGTGTCTAGGTGGAAGTCTAGGTGGAATTTGTATTTATGATCCTGGCAACTGGACCTTTTTTGGAGCACCATTATTTTTGTATTACTGAGATGTACAGTCAGGGCCCAGGTCTGACTGAATCTATGCAGAAGATCTAGGTGCTGCATCCAAGGCCCTCCTTGGTTGCAAAATCCCAGGCCTTTTTGCGTTGAAGGTTTTGTATTTTGTCCTGTCGTTCATCAAATTTAATTGAAGAATCCAGTAGGTTCTGGTAGTCTTTAATATCTGACTCTGTTTAGTGTGTTCCAATTTTCCCAGAAGAGGTGTCACGTCTACTCCCGCTCCTCCCCTCCGGCGTTCGACATTGCCATTAAACTAACCACCGGTCCTGGGAATCATCATTACTGTGTCAGCATTGATGTCGCTATTTTCCCCTGTCCAGACGCTGTTCCTATTCTGTTTCATGTACGTTGTTTATTAAATGTTCACTCCCTGTACATGCTTCTCGTCTCCAGCGTCAATCCTCACAGTTACAAGTGGTTAGACTCGAGGGATTCTTGAATTACATTGAGCTGATTTCTGACATGCTGTTCATTCTTTCTTACTGTATTTCTGTATTGTTTTCGTGTTTCACCATAGTGAAGGCGTAGGCTTGCTTACCAAGATTGCGTAGCAGTCGGACATATATTTGTCTTGTCTTGTCCGCTGTACATAGTCATTTTCCATTTTTTTTTCACATATATTTCGTATATATTTTATTCTCACTTTCCATCTACGAACTGAATATACTTTCCTGCAACCCGCCTCACCCAATGTGGTATGGATCTGCTATTTTATACTTTAGAATCGGAACCGCCATCAGAAACTAGCCAGCTAACAAGCTACTAGCTACTAGTCAGTTAGCCACTGCTAGCGGTCTTCACCATTAACTCGGACACCAGCCAGCTTCAGCTCGGTCAATACATGCCAGTCTGCACAGCACGACATAAACCCAGAGCATATCGGACTACTTTTTCTCTACCTCATCACCGGATTCCTGCCGGTGATGAGGTAAAGGGTCCATTACACAGGGTCATCGCAGCTAGCTAGCTAACGCCTCTGTCCCGAAGCAATCACCAGTTAGCCTTGAGCTGAAGAGGTCTACCAGCTAATTCCTGGGCTACAATATCTCTTTTGCCAATTGGCCTGGACCCTTTATTGCTGACACGGAGTCCCGCTGATCCATCACAACTGGTCTGCCGACGTAATTTCAACCGCCTCTTCCGTTGCGAGGTCGCCGAAGGCCCATCTGCTATCCGCGGACCGCTAACTGTCCTGACCAACTTGCCCTCTAAATACACCTCTGCTGTCTTCAACCAAGATCTCAGCGATCACTGCTTCATTGCCTGCATCCATAATGGGTCCGCGGGTCAAATGACCACCCCTCATCACTGTCAAATGCTCCCTAAAACACTTCAGCGAGCAGGCCTTTCTAATCGATCTGGTCCGGGTATCCTGGAAGGATATTAACCTTATCCCATCATTAGAGGATGCCTGGTTTCTCTATAAAAGTATTTTCCTCACCATCTTAAATAAGCATGACCCATTCAAAAAATGTAGAACTAAGAACAGATATAACCCCTGGTTTCACCCCAGACTTGCCTGCCCTTGACCAGCACAAAAACATCCTGTGGCGTTCTGCATTAGCATCGAATAGCCCCGCGATGTGCAACTTTTCAGGGAAGTCAGTAACCAATATACACAGTCAGTTAGGAAAACTAAGGCTAGCTTTTTCAAACAGAAATATGCATCCTGCTGCACTAATTCCAAAAAGTTTTGGGACACTGTAAAGTCCATGGAGAATAAGAGCACCTCCTTCCAGCTGCCCACTGCACTGAGGCTAAAAAACACTGTCACCACCGATAAATCTACGATAATTGATCATTTCAATAAGCATTTTTCTATGGCGGACCATACTTTCCACCTGGCTACCTCTACCCTGGCCAACAGCTCTGCACCCCCTGCAGCAACTCGCCCAAGCCCCCCCACCTGCTTCTCCTTCTCTCAAATCCAGACAGCTGATGTTCTGAAAGTGCTGCAAAATCTGGATCCCTACAAATAAGCTGGGCTAGACACCCTGGACCCTCTTTCTAAAATGATCCGCTGACATTGTTGCAACACCTATTACTAGCCTGTTCAACCTCTCTTTCGTATCATCTGAGATCAACAAAGATTGGAAAGCTGTCGCGGTCATCCCCCTCTTCAAAGGGGGAGACACTCTAGATCCAAACTGTTATAGACATATATCCATCCTGCCCTGCCTTTCTAAAATCTTCGGAAGCCAAGTTAACAAACAGATCACGATCATTTCGAATCCCACCGTACCTTCTTCTCTATGCAATCTGGTTTCCGAGCTGGTCATGGGTGCACCTCAGCCACGCTCAAGATCATAAACGATATCATAACCACTGTCGATAAAAGGCAGTACTGTTCAGGCGTCTTCACTGACCTGGCCAAGGCTTCCGACTCTGTCAATCACCGCATTCTTATCGGCAGACTCAACAGCCTTGGTTTCTCAAATGACTGAACTTGTTCTCAACTGGCCTACCTGGTTAAATAAAGGTGAAATATTTTTTTTTTAAAGGCTTAGGTTTTCTGGGTCTCTGTGTTTTTGGTTGGAGAGGTTCCTCAATTCCTTTTAGGTTTTGGCATTCTTCATCAAAACATTTGTCATTGTTGATCATTTTCTTAGGTTGTCTGCTGGAAACTAAATAGCAGAATATATTATTTAGGCTTTGGACTGCCAAGTTTACACCTTCACTATTGCAGTGAAGCATTTTGTCCAGGAAGTTGTCTAAAAGGGATTGAATTTGTTGTTGACCAATTGTTTTTTGGTAGGTTTCTACACTACTTTCCTTCCATCTT
This sequence comes from Oncorhynchus keta, assembly GCF_023373465.1. Taxonomy (NCBI): domain Eukaryota; kingdom Metazoa; phylum Chordata; class Actinopteri; order Salmoniformes; family Salmonidae; genus Oncorhynchus; species Oncorhynchus keta. The sequence goes on from NC_068450.1 coordinate 32,039,739, forward strand.
TCACATTTCTTAATAGTATGCAGTTTGTTGGGCTTCGATGCCTCATGATTGAATATTTCTCTGGTCAAGTAGACTGTGATTTTGCTGTAATCTGATAGGAGTGTCAGTTTGCTGACTGTGAACGCTCTGAGAGACTGGGTTGAGGTCAGTGATAAAGTAGTCTACAGTACTACTGCCAAGAGATGAGCTGTAGGTGTATCTACCGCAGGAGTCACCTCAAAGCCTACCACTGACTATGTAAATACCCAGCGTGCAACAAAGCTGCAGGAGTTGTGACCTGTTTTTGTTGGTTGTTTTGCCATAGTTGTCTAGTGAGTCACGTTGGGGAGGAAATGACGTCACCTCCAGGCAGGTGTTTGTCACTCTGTTTGCTGAGGGTGTCAAGGCTCTTTCCAGTTCTGGCATTTAGGTCGCCACAGACTAGTACATGTCCCTGGGTCTGGAAATGATTGATCTCCCCATCTAGGATGAAGAAGCTGTCTTCATTAAAGTATGGAGATTCTAGTGGGGGATATATGTAGCCCACAGGAGGCATTTTTCTCTGTTGAGGTCATTTCCTTATTAATTTCTAGCCAGATGTTCATGTTTTGACCATTTCTATAGAGTGAGTTAGGTCTGAGCTATACCAAATTAGCATACCCCCTGAGTCTCTTCCCTGTTTCACACATGGTAGTTTGGTGGATCGGACTACCAGCTCTCTGTAACCTAGAGGGCAAACAGTGGGTCCATCTCCTCTATACCATGTTTGCTGTACATGTATTTCCAATTTCTTTGGTGAAGTCTGGGTTCCTGCTCTTTAGTCCAAAGGCAGAGGACCTCAGACCTTGTACATTCCAGGATGAGATAGTAAAAGTTTTGTGTTCCATAGTGTCCAGTGTTGTTATTTGTGTGGTTTAGGCTTAGATGTGAGCATTAGGTGTGAGCAGAGCCTGCTGAGCATCTGGTACATCCCTCTGGGGTTGACGGATGGGGCATTGGTGGATGTAATCGTGGGGGTTGGGCCTGTTGCTCTGTTCACAGCCTGTGCATATGTGTGGGTGTCATGTTGAGGTCCTTGCTGCAGGGGTGCAGGAAATGGGGTGGCAGAAGGGGAATAAGACTGAGCTGGGAGCGGGTGGGGGCTATATAGGGTGTGGCTATGGTTTGTTTGGGGAGGGGTCGACTGGTTGGGGTTGGTGGTGCTGTGGTCTGGGTGTAGGTCCTCTTGTTGTGGACCCTCTTGGTGCAGGTTCTCCGGGAGGGTGTCTTGCAGTTCTGGGAGGGTGTCTCACTGGTCTGGGCTGGGGGTCCTTCTCAGATGCTCCTGTGTGAGGTGCTGGGGTTGCGGTTGAGGGTGATTTCCTTCAGGGTCCTGGTAAAGGTAGGAACTGCTGCCTTGTGGACCAAGTCCAGGGTGGGAGTGGTGGGACTGGTAAACGTTTGGTTTTTAGCCACAGTCCCTGGAAATGCTTGCATTCACCCGCTGTATGGTGGCAGGAGGGAAAGTATTTTCGTGGTAGCAGGGTGGAGATAACCACTTGTGCATTGGGGAAAGTGGGAGACACCTTTTCAATCACTCCATTGAGTGCTGTGGTCACCCTTTCCTGTTGTGCCCTCAGGTAATTTGTGCCTGTGTGTATTATGATGTGGCTGGGGGACCCTAGTCGGTCCTCTGACAGCAGCTCTAGGGCGTGCCGGGTGTTCGGACACCAGAGTCTAGCCACTTCGTGTTTTGGAAAATGTTTTCCCATTTGAGTCAATTAGGAGCACAATCTCTGTCTTTTGTGTGTCCTCAGTGGGTGTGGGGGTGTTGTCAGGAGAGCTGTCCGGTGGACTGACATGGGCGGTGCCAGGGGGGATCTGCTGGGTTGTTGGATCCTGCCTTGTCTGTCCTGCTATGGTGTTAGACCTGTGGTCGGGGTCTAAAGTGGGCTGTTCTGGGTGATTGGCCAGCTCTCATGAGTGGTTCATTGTCACACCTCAGCTTTCTCACCTCCTCCTGCAGTACTGTTAGCTGGGCTGTGTTCCTCTCTCTCCTCGTTAAGTTCTCTCACCACAGACAGGAGTGCAGCCAGCTCTCTCAGACAACCATCTATCTCCACCTTCAGCCCCCGGGTCTTGTTGGGGTGTTGTGGACTAGCTCACTGAGCTCCACCATGTCTCGCTCCAGCTTTGTGAATTTATCTCTCTCAACGATGGAGGAGCAGTGCAGTTGTGGGAACTGAGTCAGTTCAGTATGGGGGGGGTAACTCTCCTCATCTGCAGGACAGTTTGAAGAGGTGTGATCAGACTCGTTCGGGGTGGGGAGTCGTTACCAAGAGAAAGCTTCTCTGGGCTCTCTTTTTGATTCTTTTGAAGTCTTGTTGGAAATGTATGAAGCTGCCCTGAAATACCACTGTTCCATTCTTGTACAGGTTGAGAGAGAGTGTCTTGGTCTCAGGGTCCTCGTTTTCCAGTATTCTCATTGTCCACCTTCCCCCAATACCCTCTCTCTTAAAAGAGGTGCAGTGTGCTCTTATAGCTGTGTGCCAATGCCCAGGGATGGCCTGCGTGAAAGATTAAGTTGCTTACGTTCCCATTTTTGCAGCAGTCAGCAAAAAGTGTCTCTGGATTCTCCATGTGGGGCTTCTCTTTGTACTCTTTCCGTGCCTTGTCATTTTTACTATCAAAGGGGTACTGTACTTTGGTGACCTCTGCACAGGGGAAAGCCATGGAGCAGGGGGCCAAAGAGGTCTCTACATTTGGGTGGGGGAGGAACTCTAGTGCTAATTAATGTTGCAACCGGGTCTGTTCTTTCGTAAAAAGCTCTTTTAATCTTTTAACTTCAGTCTTTATATCTTTTAATCTTTAGCATTCAGTCTTTATAAGGTTAAATATCTAGAGATTATTGAGATGTTCTTTTCCATCTAGGCATTCAAAGTAGTTTTAGACTGAACATTACTTACTCGGTTCCAGGTTGGATGATATTTTAGGGTTTCTGTTTTGCTTCTCAGACAGTTTGCTGGATAGTCCTTGGCAGTAAAAATCCTTGGCAGTAAGAATCCTTCCAGCTAATCTTTACCAAAATTTGGGGTGAACGTTATGCTGTGGAGGGTAGTATTCTGTAACAACGTTTATCCAACCCCTAAATCCATCTCTTTTTTTATGCTGAAAGATACAGGAGATCATCGCTCATCTTGCTTTCTTTCATCTGTTCATCTCTCTTTCCCTCTCCCTCTATCTCGCTCTCTCCCTCTCCCTCTATCTCGCTCTCTCCCTCTCCCTCTATCAATTCAATTCAATTCAATTCAATTCAAGGGCTTTATTGGCATGGGAAACATGTGTTAACATTGCCAAAGCAAGTGAGGTAGACAACATACAAAGTGAATATATAAAGTGAAAAACAACAAAAATTAACAGTAAACATTACACATACAACAGTTTCAAAACAGTAAAGACATTACAAATGTCATATTATATATATACATATATATATATATGTTTTAACAATGTATAAATGGTACAAATAATTAAAGGACACAAGATAAAATAAATAAGCATAAATATGGGTTGTATTTACAATGGTGTTTGTTCTTCACTGGTTGCCCTTTTCTCGTGGCAACAGGTCACAAATCTTGCTGCTGTGATGGCACACTGTGGAATTTCACCCAGTAGGTATGGGAGTTTTTCAAAATTGGATATGTTTTCGAATTCTTTGTGGGTCTGTGTGATCTGGGGGAAATATGTCTCTCTAATATGGTCATACATTGGGCAGGAGGTTAGGAAGTGCAGCTCAGTTTCCACCTCATTTTGTGGGCAGTGAGCACATAGCCTGTCTTCTCTTGAGAGCCATGTCTGCCTACGGCGGCCTTTCTCAATATGCTATGCTATGCTCACTGAGTCTGTACATAGTCAAAGCTTTCCTTAATTTTGGGTCAGTCACAGTGGTCAGGTATTCTGCCGCTGTGTACTCTCTGTGTAGGGCCAAATAGCATTCTAGTTTGCTCTGTTTTTTTGTTAATTCTTTCCAATGTGTTAAGTAATTATCTTTTTGTTTTCTCATGATTTGGTTGGGTCTAATTGTGCTGTTGTCCTGGGGCTCTGTAGGGTGTGTTTGTGTTTGTGAACAGAGCCCCAGGACCAGTTTGCTTAGGGGACTCTTCTCCAGGTTCATCTCTCTGTTTGTGATGGCTTTGTTATGGAAGGTTTGTGAATCGCTTCCTTTTAGGTGGTTGTAGAATTTAATGGCTCTTTTCTGGATTTTGATAATTAGTGGGTATCGGCCTAATTCTGCTCTGCATGCATTATTTGGTGTTTTACGTTGTACACGGAGGATATTTTTGCAGAATTCTGCGTGCAGAGTCTCAATTTGGTGTTTGTCCCATTTTGTGAAGTCTTGGTTGGTGAGCGGACCCCAGACCTCACAACCATAAAGGGCAATGGGCTCTATGACTGATTCAAGTATTTTTAGCCAAATCCTAATTGGTATGTTGAAATTTATGTTTCTTTTGATGGCATAGAATGCCCTTCTTGCCTTGTCTCTCTATCTCTCCCTCTCCCTCTTGCCTTGTCCCTCTATCTCTCCCTCTCCCTCTCCCTCTATCTCAATTCAATTTCAATTCAAGGGCTTTATTGGCATGGGAAACATGTGTTAGCATTGCCAAAGCAAGTGAGGTAGACAACATACAAAGTGAATATATGAAGTGAAAAACAACAAAAATTAACAGTAAACATTACACATACAGAAGTTTCAAAACAGTAAAGACATTACAAATGTCATATTATATATATACAGTGTTTTAACAATGTACAAATGGTTAAAGGACACAAGATAAAATAAATAAGCATAAATATGGGTTGTATTTACACTGGTGTTTGTTCTTCACTGGTTGCCCTTTTCTCGTGGCAACAGGTCACAAATCTTGCTGCTGTGATGGCACACTGTGGAATTTCACCCAGGAGATATGGGAGTTTTTCAAAATTGGATTTGTTTTCGAATTCTTTGTGGATCTGTGTAATCTGAGGGAAATATGTCTCTCTAATATGGTCATACATTGGGCAGGAGGTTAGGAAGTGCAGCTCAGTTTCCACCTCATTTTGTGGGCAGTGAGCACATAGCCTGTCTTCTCTTGAGAGCCATGTCTGCTTACGGCGGCCTTTCTCAATAGCTAGGCTATGCTCACTGAGTCTGTACATAGTCAAAGCTTTCCTTAATTTTGGGTCAGTCACAGTGGTCAGGTATTCTGCCGCTGTGTACTCTCTGTGTAGAGCCAAATAGCATTCTAGTTTGCTCTGTTTTTTTGTTAGTTCTTTCCAATGTGTCAAGTAATTATCTTTTTGTTTTCTCATGATTTGGTTGGGTCTAATTGTGCTGTTGTCCTGGGGCTCTGTAGGGTGTGTGTTTGTGAACAGAGCCCCAGGACCAGCTTGCTTAGGGGACTCTTCTCCAGGTTCATCTCTCTGTAGGTGATGGCTTTGTTATGGAAGGTTTGTGAATCGCTTCCTTTTAGGTGGTTGTAGAATTTAACGGCTCTTTTCTGGATTTTGATAATTAGTGGGTATCGGCCAAATTCTGGTCTGCATGCATTATTTGGTGTTCTACGTTGTACACAGAGGATATTTTTGCAGAATTCTGCATGCAGAGTCTCAATTTGGTGTTTGTCCCATTTTGTGAAGTCTTGGTTGGTGAGCGGACCCCAGACCTCACAACCACAAAGGGCAATGGGCTCTATGACTGATTCAAGTATTTTTAGCCAGATCCTAATTGGTATGTTGAAATTTATGTTTTGTTTTGATGGCATAGAATGCCCTCTTGCCTGGTCTCTCAGATCGTTCACAGCTTTGTGGAAGTTACCTGTGGCGCTGATGTTTAGGCCAAGGTATGTATAGTTTTTTGTGTGCTCTAGGGCAACAGTGTCGAGATGGAATTTGTATTTGTGGTCCTGGTGACTGGACCTTTTTTGGAACACCATTATTTTGGTCTTACTGAGATTTACTGTCAGGGCCCAGGTCTGACAGAATCTGTGCATAAGATCTAGAAGCTGCTGTAGGCACTCCTTGGTTGGTGACAGAAGCACCAGATCATCAGCAAACAGCAGACATTTGACTTCGGATTCTAGCAGGGGGAGGCCGGGTGCTGCAGACTTTTCTAGTGCCCACGCCAATTCGTTGATATATATGTTGAAGAGGGTGGGGTTTAAACTGCATCCCTGTATAACCCCACGACCCTGTGTGAAGAAATGTGTGTGTTTTTTGCCAATTTTAACCGCACACTTCTTGTTTGTGTACATGGATTTTATAATGTCATATGTTTTACCCCCAACACTACTCTCCATCAGTTTGTATAGCAGACCCACATGCCAGATTGAGTCGAAGGCTTTTTTGAAATCAACAAAGCATGAGAAGACTTTGCCTTTGTTTTGGTTTGTTTGGTTGTCAATTAGGGCGTGCAGGGTGAATACATGGTCTGTTGTACGGTAATTTGGTAAAAAGCCAATTTGACATTTGCTCAGTACATTGTTTTCATTGAGGAAATGTACGAGTCTGCTGTTAATAATAATCCAGAGGAGTTTCCCAAGATTTCTGTTGACACATATTCCACGGTAGTTATTGGGGTCAAATTTGTCTCCACTTTTGTGGATTGGGGTGATCAGTCCTTGGTTCCAAATATTGGGTAAGATGCCAGAGCTAAGTATGATGTGAAAGAGTTTTAGTATAGCCAATTGGAATTTGTTGTCTGTATATTTGATCATTTCATTGAGGATACCATCAACACCACAGGCCTTTTTGGGTTGGAGGGTTTTTATTTTGTCCTGTAACTCATTCAATGTAATTGGAGAATCCAGTGGGTTCTGGTAGTCTTTAATAGTTGATTCTAAGATCTGTATTTTATCATGTATATGTTTTTGCTCTTTATTCTTTGTTATAGAGCCAAAAAGATTGGAGAAGTGGTTTACCCATACATCTCCATTTTGGATAGATAATTCTTTGTGTTGTTGTTAGTTTAGTGTTTTCCAATTTTCCCAGAAGTGGTTAGAGTCTATGGATTCTTCAATTTCATTGAGCTGATTTCTGACATGCTGTTCCTTCTTTTTCCGTAGTGTATTTCTGTATTGTTTTAGTGATTCACCATAGTGAAGGCGTAGACTCAGGTTTTCCAGGTCTCTATGTTTTTGGTTGGACAGGTTTCTCCATTTCTTTCTTAGATTTTTGCATTCTTCATCAAACCATTTGTCATTATTGTTAATTTTCTTCGGTTTTCTATTTGAGATTTTTAGATTTGATAGGGAAGCTGAGAGGTCAAATATACTGTTAAGATTTTCTACTGCCAAGTTTACACCTTGTCTAAAAGGGATTGAATTTGTTGTTGCATAATTGTTTTTTGAAAGGTTTCCAAACTGCATTCCGGCCATCTATAGCATTTCTTAATGTTACTCAGTTCCTTTGGCTTTGATGCCTCATGATTGAGTATTGCTCTGTTTAAGTAGACTGTGATTTTGCTGTGGTCTGATAGGGGTGTCAGTGGGCTGACTGTGAACGCTCTGAGAGACTCTGGGTGCCAAGAGATACTGCCAAGAGATGAGCTATAGGTGTTCCTACCATAGGAGTTCCCTCGAAGCCTACCGTTGACTATGTACATACCCAATGTGCGACAGAGCTGCAGGAGTTGTGACCCGTTTTTGTTGGTTATGTTGTCATAGTTGTGCCTAGGGGGACATATGTGGGAGGGAATGCTGTCACCTCCAGGCAGGTGTTTGTCCCCCTGTGTGCTGAGGGTATCAGGTTCTTGTCCGGTTCTGGCATTTAGGTCGCAACAGACTAGTACATGTCCCTGGGCCTGGAAATGATTGATTTCCCCCTCCAGGATGGAGAAGATGTCTTCATTAAAATATGGTGATTCTAGTGGGGTGATATAGGTAGCACACAGGAGGACATCTTTCTCTGTTAGGATAATTTCCTTTTGAATTTCTAGCCAAATGTAGAATGTTCCTGTTTTGATTAATTTAATGGAGTGAGTTTGGTCTGCTCTATACCAAATTAGCATACCCCCTGAGTCCCTTCCCTGTTTCACACCTGGTAGTTTGGTGGATGGGACTACCAGCTCTCTGTAACCTAGAAGGCAAGATGACAATGTCTGTATTAACGATTTCTTTGGTGAAGTCCGGGTTTCTGCTCTTTAGGCCAAAGGCAGATGACCTCAGGCCTGGGATATTCCAGGATAATATAGTGAAGGATTTTTGTTCCATAGAGTGTCCAATGTTGTTGGTCGTGGTTTGGCCTCAGGCCAGTAAGTGTGAGCAGAGCCTGCTGAGCATCTGGTACATGTCATTGGCTTGGGCGAGTGTGAGAGTGGGGGTTGGGACTGTTTGCCCGCTCACTACCTGGGCGTATGTGTGGCTTCCATGTTGAGGCCCTCTTTGTGGGGGTGGGGTGCATGGGGTGGGCAGGAGTGGCATAGGTCTGATCTGAGGGGGCCTAAATGGGGTGTGGGCATGGTTGACGTGGGGGGTATTGATTGGTTGGGGTGGGGGTGTGGATGTGTCTGGGTGTACTGTGGTCTGGATGTAATTCCTCTTGGCGTGGGTCCTCTATGTGTAGGTCCAGGGGGGGGGGGGGTCCTGCAGATCTGGGAGGGTGTCTATTGATCTGTGAAGTGTTAGGGATACGTTTGAGAGCGATGTCCTTTAGAGTCCGGGCAAAGGTGGGCACTGCTGCCTTGTAGAGGTGGACCTGGTCATAGAGGCTGTTCAAGTCCAGGGTGGAGTGGTGGGCCAGGAAAACATTTGGTTTTGAGGCACAGTCATGGGAAATATTTGCGTTTACGTGGTAGCAGGGTGGAGATAACCACTTGTGCGTTGGGGAAAGTAGAAGAAGCCTTTTCAATCACTCCCTTCAGTGCTGTGGCCACCCTTTCCTGCTGTGCAGATATACCTCTGTCCACCTCCAGCTCTCCGGGTCTGGTTAAGGGGGTGTTGTTGTGCTGGACTGTTGTCTGGGTCTGTGCTGACTGAAGAGTAATCACCTGCTGTTCCAGCTTCACCTGTCTTACCTCCAGCTGGGTGAATTTGTCCTTCATTTCAATGAGGGAGTGGTAGTCTGTGCTGGGAGGTTGCTCGTCTGTGGGGTTACATAATGAAGAGGTCTGGTCTGACCCACTCGGGGTGGGGGTATCTTTATCAAGGGAGAGCTTCTCCTGTTGGGCTAATTATTTGATTAGGTGAAAGTCCAGCTGAAACTGTTTGGGGTTACCCTGTACCATTACTGTTCCGGACTTATAGATATTTATATTACCTGACTCAGAGTCCTCGTTATCAAGTATTCTGAGTTTCCACCCCTCGTTAACCCCCCCTCTCTTAACAAAAGGGTAGTGTGCTAATATAGCACTGTGCCATGCCAGGGGATGGTTTGTGTGGAAGATAAGGTTGCTGATGTTCCCATTTCTGTAATAGTCAGCAAAAAGTGTCTCTTGATTTTCCATAAGGAGCTTCATTTTGTAATCTTTTCTTGATTTATCATTCTTTACATGCACAGGGTACTGTATTTTAATTACCTCTGAACAGCGGGAGGGAGCTTCTAAGGCCTCTCCATTTGCTTGGGGTAGAATGTGTGACTCTCCTGACATTGTTGGGCTAATGGGCTTTGACACCTCTCACTTGACACGTCAGTGCTAGTTGAAGCTGTATCAAGCTTGCCAGAATTATGTTAGAATTCAGTCCTTATAAAGTAATGTTGTGTATTTTTCTTTTTGGCTTTTGGAAATAAAATATAGTTTCAGACTAAACATTACTCACTCAGTTCCAGGTTGGATGGTGTTTTCAGGTTTCTGTTGTTTTCCAGAGAATTTGCTGTATAGGGTAATAAATCCTTGGTATAGTTGTGAACCTTCCAGGTGGTTCCGAAATTCCGTCCAAAATCAGGTTGTAGGTTTTAAGTTTTGATTTGAAGTAGGGGTTATGTTGTAGAGGGTAGAATCCAGTATGTGTTCCTGACAAAAAAAATCCAAGTTTATCTAACTCCTAATCTATCTTTTTTAAAGAAAATGCTGTAAAATGCAGGAGCTCATCTGATCCTGACCTCTGCTCTCTGTCTCTCTCTCTCTCTCAAATTCCCAATGGCTTTATTGGGATGGAAGGTGTTACCACATACAGTGTAGACACATATAAAATCAATGATGATGAAGAAAGATAATAATAGGAACAATTAACCAGACACCACAGTAAGAAATTAGTAACAATAATAATACTCAATGAGTAGTAACAATTAACCAGACACCACAGTAAGAAATGAGTAACAATAATAATACTCAATGAGTAGTAACAATTAACCAGACACCACAGTAAGTAATGAGTAACAATAATAATACTCAATGAGTAGTAACAATTAACCAGACACCACAGTAAGAAATGAATAACAATAATAATACTCAATGAGTAGTAACAATTAACCAGACACCACAGTAAGAAATGAGTAACAATAATAATACTCAATGAGTAGTAACAACAGTAAGAAATGAGTAACAATAATAATACTCAATGAGTAGTAACAATTAACCAGACACCACAGTAAGAAATGAGTAACAATAATAATACTCAATGAGTAGTAACAATTAACCAGACACCACAGTAAGAAATGAGTAACAATAATAATACTCAATGAGTAGTAACAATTAACCAGACACCACAGTAAGTAATGAGTAACAATAATAATACTCAATGAGTAGTAACAATTAACCAGACACCACAGTAAGAAATGAATGACACAGTAAGAAATTAATGACAATAATGAACTAGTGATAATGACACAGGTAGCCATGTTAATTCTCTGGTTGGTCGTTCCACTGGCTGTCCCTACGGGTGTGGCTGTCCCTACAGGTGTGGCTGTACCTATGGGTGTGGCTGTCCCTATGGGCGTGGCTGTCCCTATGGGTGTGGCTGTCCCTATGGGTGTGGCTGTACCTATGGGTGTGGCTGTCCCTACAGGTGTGGCTGTACCTATGGGTGTGGCTGTCCCTATGGGTGTGGCTGTCCCTATGGGTGTGGCTGTACCTACGGGTGTGGCTGTACCTATGGGTGTGGCTGTCCCTATGGGTGTGGCTGTCCCTACGGGTGTGGCTGTCCCTATGGGTTTGGCTGTCCCTATGCGTGTGGCTGTCCCTACGGGTGTGGCTGTCCCTATGGGTGTGGCTGTCCCTATGGGTGTGGCTGTCCCTACGGGTGTGGCTGTACCTATGGGTGTGGCTGTCCCTGCGGGTGTGGCTGTCCCTATGGGTGTGGCTGTCCCTACGGGTGTGGCTGTCCCTATGGGTGTGGCTGTCCCTATGCGTGTGGCTGTCCCTACGGGTGTGGCTGTCCCTATGGGTGTGGCTGTCCCTATGGGTGTGGCTGTCCCTACGGGTGTGGCTGTACCTATGGGTGTGGCTGTCCCTATGGGTGTGGCTGTCCCTACGGGTGTGGCTGTACCTATGGGTGTGGCTGTCCCTGCGGGTGTGGCTGTCCCTATGGTGTGGCTGTCCCTGCGGGTGTGGCTGTCCCTATGGGTGTGGCTGTCCCTATGGGTGTGGCTGTCCCTATGGGAGTGGCTGTCCCTATGCGTGTGGCTGTCCCTACGGGTGTGGCTGTCCCTATGGGTGTGGCTGTCCCTATGGGTGTGGCTGTCCCTACGGGTGTGGCTGTACCTATGGGTGTGGCTGTCCCTATGGGTGTGGCTGTCCCTACGGGTGTGGCTGTACCTATGGGTGTGGCTGTCCCTGCGGGTGTGGCTGTCCCTATGGGTGTGGCTGTCCCTACGGGTGTGGCTGTCCCTATGGGTGTGGCTGTCCCTATGCGTGTGGCTGTCCCTACGGGTGTGGCTGTCCCTATGGGTGTGGCTGTCCCTATGGGTGTGGCTTTCCCTACGGGTGTGGCTGTACCTATGGGTGTGGCTGTCCCTATGGGTGTGGCTGTCCCTACGGGTGTGGCTGTACCTATGGGTGTGGCTGTCCCTGCGGGTGTGGCTGTCCCTATGGTGTGGCTGTCCCTGCGGGTGTGGCTGTCCCTATGGGTGTGGCTGTCCCTACGGGTGTGGCTGTCCCTATGGGTGTGGCTGTCCCTATGCGTGTGGCTGTCCCTATGGGTGTGGCTGTCCCTATGGGTGTGGCTGTCCCTATGGGTGTGGCTGTCCCTACGGGTGTGGCTGTACCTATGGGTGTGGCTGTCCCTGCGGGTGTGGCTGTCCCTATGGGTGTGGCTGTCCCTACGGGTGTGGCTGTCCCTATGGGTGTGGCTGTCCCTATGCGTGTGGCTGTCCCTACGGGTGTGGCTGTCCCTATGGGTGTGGCTGTCCCTATGGGTGTGGCTGTCCCTACGGGTGTGGCTGTACCTATGGGTGTGGCTGTCCCTATGGGTGTGGCTGTCCCTACGGGTGTGGCTGTACCTATGGGTGTGGCTGTCCCAACTGGTGTGGCTGTCCCTATGCGTGTGGCTGTCCCTATGGGTGTGGCTGTCCCTATGGGTGTGGCTGTCCCTATGGGTGTGGCTGTCCCTATGGGTGTGGCTGTCCCTACGGGTGTGATTGTCCCTACTGGTGTGATTGTCCCTACAGGTGTGACTGTCCCTACGGGTGTGGCTGTCCCTACTGGTGTGATTGTCCCTACGGGTGTGGCTGTCCCTATGGGTGTGGCTGTCCCTACTGGTGTGATTGTCCCTACGGGTGTGACTGTCCCTACGGGTGTGATTGTCCCTACGGGTGTGACTGTCCCTACGGGTGTGGCAGGAAGCTACGTATTTTGCAGCTAATATGGCACAAAGGGGTTTTTCTCCCAATAGATATTAGATTTTCTCCTTTTCTGTTTTGGTTTAAAAAAAGTGTTGTATTTGTTTTCAATTTTGGGAAAGAAAATTCCCCGTAAGTCTGTATAGTTCTGGCAGTGTATGAGAAAATGCAGCTCTGTCTCGACCTCTCTCTGAGACCAGAGTGAGCATAGACTGTCCTCTCTGGGTAGCCAGATCTGTCTGTGATGACCAGTCTCTATGGCCAAGCTGTCCTCTCTAGGTAGCCAGATTTGTCTGTGACAGACGGTTTCTATGGCCAAGCTGTCCTCTCTAGGTAGCCAGATTTGTCTGTGACAGACGGTTTCTATGGCCAAGCTGTGCTCTCTAGGTAGCCAGATTTGTCTGTGACAGACGGTTTCTATGGCCAAGCTGTGCTCTCTAGGTAGCCAGATTTGTCTGTGACAGACGGTTTCTATGGCCAAGCTGTGCTCTCTAGGTAGCCAGATTTGTCTGTGACAGATGGTTTCTATGGCCAAGCTGTCCTCTCTAGGTAGCCAGATCTGTCTGTCACAGATGGTTTCTATGGCCAAGCTGTGCTCACTGAGTCTGTACATAGTCAGGGTGGTTAGTCTGCCAACATGTGTCTTTCCAATAGGAGATATATTTAGATACGTGGTGATTTGGTTGGGACAGGTTTTCTGAGTGCTGTCCTAAAGCTTGAACAAATCGGAATGTGATGAACCCATCAGAATGTGATGAACAAGGTCGTCTGCGCCTGATAAACATGTGGAGAGGTGGAGAGAGACAGATGTTAAACAAAGGAATGAAGAGGATCTGTGTGAAACGAATCCAATGATTATTCATCAAAACCGTCTCGATGAAGGTCTGTAAACAAAAACCTTGTGTGTGTTTGTGTGTGTCTGCGCGTGTGTGAGGCAAAGTGGGTTAATGTGTGAGTGACAGCTGTCAAGAGCCAGAGACAGCACCATATTGAGGGAAATCTAATCTGTTACCCTGTATCCAATAACCAACATACACTACTCAGAAAACACACACACATACATACACATCCCCAACACCCCACATCCCCTCCACACAACCATCTCTCCTTGTCCAGCTCTCTGACTGCAAGGTTTATTGCATGACCTCAGTCAGTGGATGGGCACAGATGGCACCGAGTAGGCAGGTACAGCTAAGATGAGGATGACCATGGACAACATTACGGGAGGAGGGGACAATGTCATATTTGCCTTTAATTCACTATAACACTGCATATGCAGTACTGTCCTTTTCATACTTCCATCTATCCTGCAGCTTAAAATGCATTTATATATATGTCTATAGAGAAGCATACAACATCTGCTTCTGGTCAAAGTCTCTATTCCAGACTAATGATAAATGTTTTGGGGGAGAAAGGCAGTGGTGTGTAAGAGTGGCAGGGGAACAGGTTTGTGTGTAGAGTCTAATGTGAGGTATATTACAACCATCAGGGTGTGTGTGTGATGAAGAGAGAGAGTGTATCAGGTCTAACCCTGTCTAAGCTGGCTGTCCATCTGGCAGGCAGCTCTCTGCTGGCCGACCCCGGTCACCTTGGCCCTCCAGTGCTCAGAGGCCTGGGAGGGACTGGAAGGCTCCAACACACACGGCTGTACACCCCCCCACACACACACACACACACACACACACACACACACACACACACACACACACACACACACACACACACACACGCACACACTTTTTTTCTTCCGACATACCTAACAGACAGGTTAGGCTAATCATTAAAGCGTTGGTCTATTATGGTCAATGGGCTGTAAAACTGAGAGCTAATTTGATGCCAAAGTTGTTTATCCCTGGTCCTCTTCTCACAGTGAGTGTCTTGCAGAGAAAGATTGTCTGTGCATTGGAGGAGGCCTTCACTTAGTCGATTTCACAAATGAATTGGCAATTTACCTGGCTGAGAGCAGCTCTCCTGTGGCTGTTCATGTTTAGCACCTATACACTGTCTAAGTGATGTCAATATGTTTCTTCACATCTGTCACACACACACGTAAGCACACAACACGCGTTAGCACAGGGAGACGCACACACACAATATTTTGTACACGCAGGAATATGCACGTACACGCACACACACACACGCACGCACGCACGCACGCACGCACGCACGCACGCACGCACGCACACACACACACACACACACACACACACACACACACACACACACACACGCACGCACGCACGCACACACACACACACACACACACACACACACACACACACACACACACACACACACACGCACACACGCACACACGCACACACACACGTGGCACCAGTGGTGCAGTGGAAGGTAAACGCAAGTAAACACAGTTTAGCCACATTTTGGGGAATAATGCATTGAAAGTATAGGGAGCTTTATAGAGTATTTTTGTACCACTACAGTACACAGCAGACACACAAACACATTATTATTCTCTCTGTCTCTGTCTCTGTCTCTGTCTCTCTCTCTCTCTCTCTCTCTCTCTCTCTCTCTCTCTCTCTCTCTCTCTCTCTCTCTCTCTCTCTCTCTCTCTCTCTCTCTCTCTCTCTCTCTCTCTCTCTCTCTCTCAATGCTATGCACTATTCAGTATGAGAAAGTAAAAAAGTACATAGAAACCACATATTTCTTCTACCATTGTTGTAGTAGTAACAAAGGAGCCAAATCCACCCGGTTCAGTTCACAATATGAATGCAGCGGATGGCTGCAGGCTCTATATGCTTTATTGATTGACCTTGAATATCCTCCCACAGGTGTGATCTCAGCCCCCAGCCACCCACGTTGACCCGAGGGAGAGCAGGGCAGGGAGAGGCGCCCTGAGGCTAATGTAAGGGTCAGGGATCACAGTGATCACACCTTGGCTTGCACACAAAAAATAGCATCAAGTTCCATCGTCGACTCGTACAATTGGATATGTACAAACTCTAAAGCAGTTCAACCTCACTCATCCAAACATATTATTATACCTACAGTACACCACATACACCGATGTTACACTTGACATATTTAGGACAGCCCTCAGCTTATAATATCGGTAATCCTGTTGTTGTCCAGTGGTTAGTGTGGTCAGAGGAGCTGTAGCATGAGCGTGGCCAGAGTTAATTAGGTCTTATCGTGTTTAACAATGCAGTTCCCTGCTTGGCTCTGGCCTCTGAAGCATAACCTCTAACCTCCCCAAGAGGAGCAGGATCATCGAAGCCTTAAAACCCTTTGCCATTTAAGGGCTACAGACGTTCCCAAACTACACCACACAGGAAGCATTTGCCCCCCCGGAAACAACTGTACGCCGCTCTCTGTTCCACTGTGCCTTTATGGATAATATTCCTCCAGAATAACATGAAACATTCCTCTAGTTGTTGGATTGGAGCCAAGCGAAGAATCATTATTTGATCTTTTTTTCTTTTTTCTTTCACTTTTATTTAACCAGGTCGGCAAGTTGAGAACACGTTCTCATTTACAATTGCGACCTGGCTAAGATAAAGCAAAGCAGTTCGACACATACAACAACACAGAGTTAAACATGGCGTAAAACAAACATACAGTCAATAATACAGTAGAAATATAAGTCTATATACGATGTGAGCAAATGAGGTGAGATAAGGGAGGTAAAGGCAAAAAAGGCCATGGTGGTGAAGTAAATACAATATAGCTGGAATGGTGGATTTGCAGTGGAAGAATGTGTGAAGTAGAAATAAAAATAATGGGGTGCAAAGGAGCTAAATAAATAAATACAGTAGGGGAAGAGGTAGTTGTTTAGGCTAAATTATAGGTGGGCTATGTACAGGTGCAGTAATCTGTGAGCTGCTCTGACAGCTGGTGCTTAAAGCTAGTGAGGGAGATAAGTGTTTCCAGTTTCAGAGATTTTTGTAGTTTGTTCCAGTCATTGGCAGCAGAGAACTGGAAGGAGAGGCTGCCAAAGGAGGAAATGGTTTTGGGGGTGACCAGAGAGATATACCTGCTGGAGTGCGTGCTACAGGTGGGTGCTGCTATGGTGACCAGCGAGCTGAGATAAGGGGGGACTTTACCTAGCAGGGTCTTGAAGATGACCTGGAGCCAGTGGGTTTGGCGACGAGTATGAAGCGAGGGCCAGCCAACGAGAGCATACAGGTCGCAGTGGTGGGTAGTATATGGGGCTTTGGTGAATGGATGGAGTCTAAGAGGACAAGCCTCACTGCCAGCTGCCCTGTTAGAGGGGAGTGTTCAAGCCTCACTGCAAGCTGCCCTGTTAGAGGGGAGTGTTCAAGCCTCACTGCAAGCTGCCCTGTTAGAGGGGAGTGTTCAAGCCTCACTGCAAGCTGCCCTGTTAGAGGGGAGTGTTCAAGCCTCACTGCCAGCTGCCCTGTTAGAGGGGAGGGTTCAAGCCTCACTGCAAGCTGCCCTGTTAGAGGGGAGTGTTCAAGCCTCACTGCCAGCTGCCCTGTTAGAGGGGAGTGTTCAAGCCTCACTGCAAGCTGCCCTGTTAGAGGGGAGTGTTCAAGCCTCACTGCAAGCTGCCCTGTTAGAGGGGAGTGTTCAAGCCTCACTGCAAGCTGCCCTGTTAGAGGGGAGTGTTCAAGCCTCACTGCCAGCTGCCCTGTTAGAGGGGAGGGTTCAAGCCTCACTGCAAGCTGCCCTGTTAGAGGGGAGTGTTCAAGCCTCACTGCAAGCTGCCCTGTTAGAGGGGAGTGTTCAAGCCTCACTGCAAGCTGCCCTGTTAGAGGGGAGTGTTCAAGCCTCACTGCAAGCTGCCCTGTTAGAGGGGAGTGTTCAAGCCTCACTGCCAGCTGCCCTGTTAGGGGAGTGTTCAAGCCTCACTGCCAGCTGCCCTGTTAGAGGGGGAGTGTTCAAGCCTCACTGCAAGCTGCCCTGTTAGAGGGGAGTGTTCAAGCCTCACTGCAAGCTGCCCTGTTAGAGGGGAGTGTTCAAGCCTCACTGCCAGCTGCCCTGTTAGAGGGGAGGGTTCAAGCCTCACTGCAAGCTGCCCTGTTAGAGGGGAGTGTTCAAGCCTCACTGCAAGCTGCCCTGTTAGAGGGGAGTGTTCAAGCCTCACTGCCAGCTGCCCTGTTAGAGGGGAGGGTTCAAGCCTCACTGCAAGCTGCCCTGTTAGAGGGGAGTGTTCAAGCCTCACTGCCAGCTGCCCTGTTAGAGGGGAGGGTTCAAGCCTCACTGCAAGCTGCCCTGTTAGAGGGGAGTGTTCAAGCCTCACTGCAAGCTGCCCTGTTAGAGGGGAGTGTTCAAGCCTCACTGCCAGCTGCCCTGTTAGAGGGGAGGGTTCAAGCCTCACTGCAAGCTGCCCTGTTAGAGGGGAGTGTTCAAGCCTCACTGCCAGCTGCCCTGTTAGAGGGGAGTGTTCAAGCCTCACTGCCAGCTGCCCTGTTAGAGGGGAGTGTTCAAGCCTCACTGCAAGCTGCCCTGTTAGAGGGGAGTGTTCAAGCCTCACTGCAAGCTGCCCTGTTAGAGGGGAGTGTTCAAGCCTCACTGCCAGCTGCCCTGTTAGAGGGGAGGGTTCAAGCCTCACTGCAAGCTGCCCTGTTAGAGGGGAGTGTTCAAGCCTCACTGCCAGCTGCCCTGTTAGAGGGGAGTGTTCAAGCCTCACTGCCAGCTGCCCTGTTAGAGGGGAGTGTTCAAGCCTCACTGCCAGCTGCCCTGTTAGAGGGGAGTGTTCAAGCCTCACTGCAAGCTGCCCTGTTAGAGGGGAGTGTTCAAGCCTCACTGCCAGCTGCCCTGTTAGGGAGTGTTCAAGCCTCACTGCCAGCTGCCCTGTTAGAGGGAGTGTTCAAGCCTCACTGCAAGCTGCCCTGTTAGAGGGGAGTGTTCAAGCCTCACTGCAAGCTGCCCTGTTAGAGGGGAGTGTTCAAGCCTCACTGCCAGCTGCCCTGTTAGAGGAGGGTTCAAGCCTCACTGCAAGCTGCCCTGTTAGAGGGGAGTGTTCAAGCCTCACTGCAAGCTGCCCTGTTAGAGGGAGTGTTCAAGCCTCACTGCCAGCTGCCCTGTTAGAGGGGAGGGTTCAAGCCTCACTGCAAGCTGCCCTGTTAGAGGGGAGTGTTCAAGCCTCACTGCAAGCTGCCCTGTTAGAGGGGAGTGTTCAAGCCTCACTGCCAGCTGCCCTGTTAGAGGGGAGTGTTCAAGCCTCACTGCCAGCTGCCCTGTTAGAGGGGAGTGTCCAAGCCTCACTGCCAGCTGCCCTGTTAGAGGGGAGTATTCAAGCCTCACTGCCAGCTGCCCTGTTAGAGGGGAGTGTTCAAGCCTCACTGCAAGCTGCCCTGTCAGAGGGGAGTGTTCTGACCCCAAATTAATAGCCGTTCAGTTGTATGCGGGTGTGTGTGTGTATCTGTTAGCCTGTGTGTGCATGCATGCATCGGTGTGTGTGCCTATGTCTGTCACAGCATCCGCCATTCCAATCCATTCAGGCATTGCCTCATGTGTATGTGTGTGTGTGTTTGTGTGTGTGTGTGTGTGTGTGCGTGTGTGTGCGCGTGCATGCATTCGTGTGTTTATGTGTGTGTCCCTGTCCCTTCAGGCTTAGTGTTGTCCCCTCCCTGTGTGTGTCGAGGCTGGCAAGGTTACCGGCGGGGGGGGGGGACGTTAATCCGCCCCTGCTCTCCACAGACACCATCGCCACGGTTTCCTGGCTCCATGGGAACCAGAGAGGGCCGGAGGTGTTGGAGAGTTCTCAGTTAAAAGAGTAAACAGTGTTCCCGGCAAGAGCTGCGGTATTCCATTAAAGAGGAGGGAGCAGAACCACTGAGCCACTTAGCAGACTGGGCAGAACCTCAGGAAAACAAACCCTTCCTGGTCCACTGCTGACTCGTCCTATCGGCTAACCGCACATTAAGGTATTGATCCAGTTAGTGAGGACAGGAATCATAATGATTAGTGGATCTGATTGAAATACCTTTAGTCTGACAGGTCAGCTCAACATCAATAAGTGAGCTCAAATAACCATTAACAGGGCTATACAGCGAGAATAGCATTTATATTAGAATTGTTCTTACTAGCATTTATTTTAAAGCCTATTGTCTCAAGGCTTAAAAATCCTTCTTTAACCTGTCTCCTCCCCTTCATCTACACTGATTGAAGTGGATTTATTTAACAGGTGACATCAATAAGGGATCATAGGTTTCATCTGGATTCACCTGGTCAGTCTATGTCCTGGAAAGAGTTCCTAATGTTTTGTACACCGTGTAATTGGTCTTATTAACATTTCTATTCAAGACTTTTGTCTTGGATCCATTACGGCCCACACCATAAGGTTTGGCAACTTCATAATCAGGTATTCTTCTCTCCTCTTCTCCTCGTCCCCCTCCTTTGTCTGTCTGACAGAATGGAATGGCAGCCATTAACAAGGCTGGCCTTGTCTCTGATAGATGCTTCCTGCCACTAGCTGTTTTCTTTTGTTCTCTTTTTGTTGTTGCTGTTTTGAAGAAAGGATTAAATAAATGGGTGCTTGAACTGTTCCCCACAGGAAATGTCTGACTGTAATTTCAACTATTTGCTTTACTTTGAGCTTCTGATACGCTCATTAAAAAGGTGTTCTCTTCTTCCTCGACCTGGGGGAGGGAGTGAGAGGGGGAGAGCGAGGGGAGTGAGTGTCACGTTCTGACCTTTATTTTCTGTGTTTTGTGTTTAGTTAGTATGGTCAGGGCGTGAGTTGGGTGGGCAGTCTATGTTTGTTTGTCTAGGTTTTGGGAATTTCTATGTTTCGGCCTAGTATGGTTCTCAATCAGAGGCAGGTGTCATTAGTTGTCTCTGATTTTAAAAGCCTGGGTTTCACTGTGTGTTTGTGGGTGATTGTTTCCTGTCTCTGTGTGTGCACCAGATAGGACTGTAATTTGAGTTTTCACATTTTTTGTTTTGTTAGTTTGTTCATGTGTACCGTAAAGCATTAAAAAAGTACCATGGAAAATTACCACGCCGCGTATTGGTCCTCTGATCCGTTTCGCCTCTCTCCTCTTCGGAAGAAGAGGATCGTTACAGAATCACCCACCACAATCGGACCAAGCGGCGTGGTAAAGGACAGCGACGACAGCAGCAGCAACAACAGCGGCCAGCATCACAGGAGGAATGGACATGGGAGGATGTATTGGACGGCAAGGGTTGCTACACCTGGGAGGAGATCCTGGCGGGAAAGGATCGCCTTCCATGGGAACAGGTGGAGGCAGCTAGGAAAGCCACGGAGGCAGCGAAAGCTGAGCGGCGGCAATATGAGAGCCAGCACGGCAGTGCAATAGAGGCAGCCCCAAATTTTTTTTTTTGGGGGGCACACGAGGTGTGATACTAAGCCAGGTAGCAGACCTGAGCTCACTCCTCGTGCTTATTATGAGCAGCGCATTACTGGTCAGGCACCGTGTTATGCGGTTGAGCGCACGGTGTCGCCAGTGCGTGTCCATAGCCCGGTGCGCTATAGGGCAGCCCCGAGAGTGCCATGCGAGTGTGGGCATTGAGCCAGGGCGTATGGTGCCTGCTCAGC